>NC_140169.1:194763390-194875890 GCF_963971535.1 Notolepis coatsorum | reverse complement strand
AGCTACAGCAGCTGATGAAAAGCTGCAGACAGTGATCAGGTATATCAGGTCAGGATGGCCTGAACACGTGAATACAGTACCAAGCGTCATAAGAGAGTACTTCCCTGTGAAAAGTGAACTTTCAGAGTATGACGGAATGGTCATCAGAGGAAGTCGCATATTGATACCAGAGACACTGAGGACAGAAATCCTCGAGAGAATCCATGACGGACATCAAGGGCTCTCAAAGTGTCGGGAGAGGGCAAACGCCTCTGTCTGGTGGCCGGGCATTTCCTCGCAACTGAAACACAAGGTCTCGTCGTGTCAGTCCTGCTGTGAGCTGAGAAGAGCGCGACAGAGGGAGCCGTTGATCTCTACTCCGCTCCCTCACAGACCATGGGAGCGTATAGCTCTAGATTTATGTGAGCGTAACAAACAGAGCTACTTAATAATCTCAGACTACTACTCTAGATATATAGAGATACTGCACATGACAACGACAACCAGTTCTCAAGTCGCTCTGAAGCTGAAAACAACGTGTGCCTGTTATGGCGTCCCGGACGTGGTCGTAAGCGACAATGGGCAACAGTTCTCGAGCGCTGAGTTTCGAGACCTAGCCTGTGAGCTTGACTTCAAACATATCACCTCAAGCCCACACAACCCACAAGGCAATGGTCACGCGGAGAGGGCGGTGCAGACCGCAAAGCGATTCCTGAAACAGAAGGACCCTCTCATCGCACTCATGTGCTACAGGTCGACACCATGTAGCACCACAGGGGCCAGCCCAGCTGAACTTCTAATGGGTCGGAAAATGAGAACGACACTGCCTACACTCGAGAGGAACTTGCAGCCCTCATGGCCAGACAAGCGACAGATCAAGCAGAAGGACGAGGCTGAAAAGAAGAAGCAAGCCTTCTACTACAACCGACGTCACGGGGCGAGACCCCTACCTCCACTACAGCCTGGTGGTAATGTCTTCACCAAGCTGGACCACCAGAAATCCTGGACAGCCCCTGCAGTAGTGACCAGCGAGAGTGTCACGCCATGCTCTTACATCATTGAGACACAGCAGGGAGCTTCATTCCGGCGCACCCGGCGCCACCTCCAGGGGGTACCCTCTCCAGGGCCAGTTGGGAGCACAGCACCAGTCTCGCCTGTTCCCAAGGACACCGGTCAAGAGCCAGGTAACACCAGTGTCGACGTGCCTGCTGGTACTGAAGGACTGTCACAGTCCAGGTCTGGACGGATCCTTAGGCCAGTTGTCAGACTGGACTTGTGAGTTGACATGATGTCACACTCATGGCCTTTCAGGCGGAGAAATGAGGGAAAAGAGTTCCAGGTGGTAACGTTAACCACATAACGAAATGTTAAAAGAGTTCCAGAATGTAAACCACATAACCCCATAACAAAATGTCAAAAGCGTTCCGGAATGTAAACTGTTGCGATTTAATAATCATTTGCTACTCTGAATGTTGAATGTTGTTTATTGATGTTATAGAAGAATAGCACTGTTTACACTTTACAGGATGTTCCTATTGATTGCTATATAATAGCCTTGTTAATACAGAAAGTGTATTTGTTTACGTTAACAAAGGGAGTAAAACTAAAAGGGGGAGATGTCAGAGTATTAGAGTCATTACGGTAACCTGCCGTACATCAGTGTGGTAACACTGGGTTTTACGACGTTAGACTGACTTACGTACTGACTGCATGTGGTTCGCTTTTGTACATGCTCAACAACGTTCGATAAAGTATTACCTCAACAAAGATACCTGACTGGACATTCCGTGTTTATTACACAGCCCAGTTGAACCCACTGGCCAGGGCGTTGGTCATAGCCTTTTTCAACATCAGTCTGATCAGGTTCTCTGAATTGGTGCATCCTACCAAAGCCAGGCGAGAAATCTAAATCAGAGAGAAGAAAATGAAGGCCCTGCGTTAGAAACAGCATAACATTTATTTTATGAACACAGAGCAATCAACTTGTTTATACACACTTTATGCATGCACTGATATTCCAGCCCATAGTGTTCATGCAAGTCGTTATGTTTAACCACATTAACCCTCCTGTCCATATGTAAACGGTATATTTGAACAATTTCAAAACGTTTCATAAATAGCAGATATACAAGCTCTGTGACACGTTTTGAACTAGAAAGTGCTAAACACATTTATGACTTTAATCCAGCCTATATAGGTATATAGATGTGCCTGTAATTTTTGGCTGTTTGTTCACCCTCCCCTACTACTAAACACATTTTTCCCCTGAGGAAAAACTAACAAGACCACACTGAAATTATCTACATTTGATAAATGAATGCAGTTCAATAAATTACCATCTTTTGACGGACTGATTGCTCCATCAGTAATGATTCTGCCTCATTGAAGTCTTGTTCACTGGCGATTGGCAGCTGGAAGGGGAGCATAGTGGTTGTGGTGGCCACCCCATGTCCCCTGGTCCCACCCGGTGTCATGTTGCCCTCAGCCAACTCGTTCTTGATGAACTGCACATCTCTGGACAGATCCTTCAAAATGGACAGCAAAGATGATAGTGCAACCAGAGAGACTGAATAGGATGTTGCCCAATATTTTTAACTTGTCATGAGTAAATCTTCATTATGCTCATCACTGTCAAAGACATGTTCAGGTTCAATTTCGTCATCCCCAGCTATACTTTCAAAATGTGCATCTGACTCACCTGGTGAGTAAATATTTTCACTCTGATCACTGATAGTTAGTGGTCTGTTTAGTGGCAAGTCTGATGTAGTTGGTAAATCTAGTGGCAAGTCTGATGTCTTTGGTAAATCCAGCAGGCACTCAGTAGAAGCTGTGACAGGATCTGTGTTCTCTAAAGAGTGACAGTTTGTCCTTGAATTAGCAGCAACAATTAACTTATAATCAGTGAGGATAGCCTGCTCTGTCTCTCTCACTAATTTGTTGACTCTACGTTTTTTAGCCAGAGAATAAGATGACATCTTAGACTAGAGTGATGAGGTGCTGTAGTCAATGTAATGGTACATAAATTGTGCCTATTTACTTGGCTAGAACAGGTCTTTGCTTCAATGCTGCCGTCTTGTAACTGGTACGTGATTCTGGAAAAAAAAAGAAAAAAAGGGGGGGGGTCCTGATTAATGTGCTGCATTGCAATGTGCAGGGTGAAACCCTTGCATAATTCTACAATTTGATCAATATCAAGAGAGTTCATTATTATATTATTGTTATATTGTTCATTATAAAATACCAGCATAACCAAATGTCTAACTATACTATATGTATGTCATGTATGTCCCTATGCCATAAATGTCATGATGTCATGTGTATGCATAAATGTCACTATGAATTGAAAATGGGGGACCCTGATGTAAACAAGACAAAAAACGTCTTTCTCTGGTCTGCATCCCCTTAACAATTGTGTGTATTGAGCCATACTGTATTGTACCCATTCTTCAATCTGTTAAATAAAGTTTTCATTCAACATTAGCAGGACCAGTGCAGTCTGAGACTTAGCCCCTTTCGTGATTGTGATGCAAGCCAGGAGCTCGAATACGCAGTCACTTATTGCTCCGTAGTAGCCAGGTTAATTTGCACCACCAAGCACTGCTGAAAAGCTACCAGTGGGTCCAAAATATATCAGCTATAAATTTCAAAAGGTACCCAGCGTTCCATTAGGGTTTCACACACACACAGGGTTTGAAAGCTCGGTGTTGCTAATAAACATTTGAAATCATTTTTATAAACAAGTAAAAAAATCACTGAGCTAGCCTTGGCAAAAATGGCTGCTTCCGCATTTTACAGTAGGAGCAGTGGCATAGCGGAGGCCCCCGCAACCCCCGCGGTGCGGGGGGGCCCCGGAGTTTAGGGGGCCCCGCCCCCACTGTAGACTATCCTCTTAGATTTCGTAACGCGTGCGAACAGGGCGCAGACAGTGGAGCCCAGTATGGTTCTGCAGGGCTGCAGCTGGATGCATCTCGCGCAGAGGGCGGGGACCCCACTCCCTGCTATGATTTGCTCACCTGCGATAGGGCTAGGCTGATAACTAATGTTCATTGGCAGCGTTCAAAACACAGCAGGAAACGCCGGTAAAAATGCCGCAAAAATCCAAGCAAGCGGCGGTGCTTAGAAAAACAAGATGAGAGCGAAAGCAGAGACGGCAAAGCTACAAAAAAGAACATCATTGTTCCAGCAGGCAGCAAAAGTAGACTGACTCTAACGTTACTGAAGAATGCATTGGCAGTAAGCTCCCCACCCAGGCCGGCCGCCGCGTCCACCACTATCAACACGCCGGTCCAGGCAGACAGACAGCCCAGCCAGGCCCCCAGCCATGCTACAGCCGCAGAGACCCGAGACAGGTTAGAAGAATATAACGTTTTATTCGCCATAACCAGTACGAGTAGCCTACAGGTTACATTGGAACTGGAATCTAATCCGTAAATCTTTTAGTACATGGTTTTCTTTTTTATAAATTTCTTTATTACAGGAAAAGTAATTTGTACATTTACAATTGACAACAACATCATTCATTTTCCATCTTTTTTTCTTTTCTTCCCCTTTCATTTCACCTTCCCCTCCCTCATACCCACCCCATCCCCCCCACACCGGAGTTGTTGAAAACACATCTGCAAAACATCCAAACATACTACTGGGAAAGAAAAACAAAAAAACAATAATAATATCAATCAGACCCATCTGTATTATGCACACACATTTAGATAAAAAGAAGTAAAGAAGGAACTGAAAACACAGAAAGAAAACTCTAGCACGGCTGTGGCTGTGGAAAAAAGTCATCAATGAGATTAATTCACTCTTTCCCTCACCCCTGTCTATAGTATTGTGGTAATTCTTGGGTAGTTTGACCTTCTGCAGCTGCGTCTCCCGTTCCCCTCTCCCTCCCCCAGTTACCCACCCAGCCCCCGGGGGTCTCATTCACACCCATACATACCAGGACAGGGAAGGGGTGGGGGGGAATTAGAAAATAGGAATAAAATAATAATAAAAAATAAGGAAGTGCAGTTAGAGGTGTAAAGCTCTATCCTTTCTAAGTCTCTTCATTGATAGTCAGGGTATCGATGTGTTGCAGAAATGGTTGCCAGGTCACATGGAATGTTTCAAGGGAGCCCTTTAGGGAGAATCTGATTTGCTCAAGCTTAACGCAATGTAGTATCTCATGTATCCATCTGTTGTGAGTAGGTGGGGAGGGGTGTATCCATTTAAAGAGAATAAGTCTCCTAGCGAGGAGGGTAGTGAACGCCACAACTCGTTTTGCAGCCCTAGATGTGATCGTAGGGGTATTCGGGGAAACCGAAAAAGGCAGTGAGTGGATCAGGGTCTAATATCACGCCCAAGACCCTACTTAGTGTATCAAATATTGCAGTCCAAAACTCTGTGAGTTTGGGGCACGTCCAAAACATGTGCATATAATCGTCTGGAGATTGTTTACATCTATTACACGCATCCGTTCTATCCGGGTATATCTTTGCTAACCTCGCATTGGTGTAGTGAACCCTATGTAGGATCCTACACTGCAGCAAACTGTGTCTTGCACATATAGAGGAAGTGTGTACAAGGTCTAATATATGATCCCATTGTTCATCTGTAATGATAATTCCCAGATATTCATCCCATTTGGCTTTTAGGGAGTCTAAGCAAGTTGGGTTCATCCAAAATATTTTATCATATAAAATTGAGACGAGCCCTTTCCGCCCGGTACCGAGCGATAGGAGAGGGTCAGTCCTAGAGTCTGGAGGATGGCCAGGGAATTGTGGGAATTGGTTCTGAACAAAATGTCTGATCTGAAAAAAAACGGAAAAGGTGGGAATTTGGGAGACCAAATTTTTTTGATAGTTCTGCAAACGACGAGAACACACCTCCGGAGTAGAGGTCATTAATGGTTAGCAAACCTTTGTTCGCCCAGCTTCTGAATACAGGATCAGAACAAGACGGTAAGAATAGGTGATTACGAGAGATTGGAGCTAGCCCCGACGGAGCGTGTAGGCCAAATTGTTTCCTAAACTGATTCCAGATTTTCAAAGTATCCGTCACAATTTGGTTCCGAGCCACCTGTTTAATAGGGATCGAAATGGGTAGTTGGGATGTTGCCACAGACCAGAGTGAGTACTTTGAAGAGGAGACTTCCATCCGAGCCCATTGGGGTTGGTCTTCTTCCTCCCTCCTGGTCCTCCAGTAAAGGAGTTTGTTTATATTACATGCCCAATAGTAATAGCGAAGATTGGGCAAAGCCAAACCCCCTTCCGATTTGGGAAGTTGCATGATCGTCCTCTTAATACGTGCTCTTTTGTTACCCCACAGGAATGAACCTATAAGTTGATCAATTGAAGTGAAAAAGGCTTTATTAATGAATATTGGTATATGCTGAAAAGCGTATAGAAATCGGGGTAAGACCACCATCTTTATCAGGTTAACCCTTCCCAGAAGCGAGAGGGGGAGAGAGGACCATCTCGTCAGATCTAGCTTAAAGCGATCCAGCAGAGGACGGAAATTATTTGCGAAGAGCTCTGTCGGTGATTTGGCCATAAAAATCCCTAGATATGTGAATCCTTCCGTGCCCTTTTAAAGGGGAAAAGCGATTGAGGAAGCCGTTCCGCAGATGCATTAACAGGTAAATATTTAACTTTTCTGGAGATTAAGTTTGTATCCAGAGAGCTGCCTATGTTGTTCTAGAATATCCAGGATAACAGGGATGGACGATGACGGATTGGAGACATAAAGTAGGAGATCGTCGGCATACAATGAGAGTTTATGAACCAGGCCGAACCTCTCAATCCCCTTAAATCTGTCCTCACTGCGAAGCCATATGGCTAAAGGTTCTGCGGCGAGCGCGTAGAGCAAGGGAGAAAGCGGGCATCCTTGACGGGTGCCGCGATAAAGCGCAAACTGGCCCGACTTGGTACCATTCACATTAACCGAGGCCACCGGGGACGAGTATAGGAGTTTTATCCATGAAATAAAACCCGGGCCCAAACCGAGTGTATGGAACAGGTACCTCCATTCCACTCTGTCAAACGCTTTCTCAGCATCTAGGGAGAGTACCATTTCTGGTGCGCCAGTCATGGTTGTGAAAAGGATATTTAACAGCCTTCTGGTGTTAAAGAAGGATTGCCTGTCCATGATGAAACCCATCTGATCCGGGTCTATCAGGAACAGGACCACCTTCTGAAGACGGCATGAGAGGACCTTAGCCAATATTTTACAATCCACATTAAGGAGGGAGATTGGTCTGTAACTGCTACAAAGGAGAGGGTCTTTACTTTTTTTGAGCAACAGGGACAGTGATAGCGTCTCTGATAGCGTGGGCGGCATTTGGCCCTTTAGAAGGGAGTCATTATATACTCTCAGTAGAAAAGGAGCAACCAACACGGAGTAGGTTTTATAAAATTCTGTAGTATAGCCATCTGGCCCGGGTGATTTGCCACTTTGTAAAGATTTGATTGCCTTCAGCTTCCGCTTTATTCGCCTGAGGGTATTTGAGAGACTTGAGGGGGTTTGGGCAATCCCAGTCCTGCTGGGAAGACTCCGACGTGTAAAGTTTGGAATAGTAGTCAGAGAAAATTTCAGACATTTCCGTAAGCTCTGTTGTAGTGACACCTAATTGGGATTTTATCCTGGGAATCAGTCTAGAGGCACTCACCACTCGTGCTTGGTACGCAAGTAATTTTACGGCCTTATCCCCCTGCTCGAAAAAATGCTGCTTGGTGTGTAGGAGTAGTCTCTCGATCTTACTAGTTGAGAGCAAATCATATTGTGATTGGAGCTGGAGTCGTTATCTTATATAGAGCAGGAGTTGGTTTAGATGAATACTGGATGTCCAATCGTTTAATCTCATCTGATATACCCGTTAATTTGGATTGTTCCCGCTTCCCAAAATGAGAGGTAAAGGAGATGGCCTGTCCGCGGAGATATGCCTTAAAGGCCTCCCAGAGCATGTCACTACTAACTTCAGGTGTGTCGTTTATCTCAAAGAAGATTTTTATTTGTGCATGAATAAAATCCTTAAATTCAGGTTCAGATAATAAGTGGGAATTGAATCTCCAAAATTTAGAGGGTGTTCTACCCTGGGGGAAGTTAATTTCAACGGACGTCGGGGCATGATCGAAAATGACTATACTATGGTACTTAGTAGAGACTACATTATGTAGTCGTTTTTCATCTAGTAAAAAGAAGTCAATCCTCGAATACGTGTGGTGGACATGGGAGAAGAAGGAGAAAAGTTTATCGGTAGGAAATTTCTCTCTCCAGGGGTCTATAAGGCCAAGCTGTTCCATATGAAATGTTAGGATGCTCGCCGCTTTGGAGATGGTAGTACGTCTATCCGAAGACCTATCCAGTTCCATGTTTTGGACCTGGTTAAAGTCTCCTCCGATAATTATGTGATGATCATTAAGGTTAGGTATCGAGGAAAATAAATTACATACAAATTTATCATTGTCCCAATTCGGTGCATATATTGAGGCCAAAACCACCGGAATGTTCTGCAGCTTGCCCGAAACTATAACATATCGTCCGTCAGGATCAGTTAAAATGGTGGAAGGCTCGAAGGGTACATCCCTATGTATAATAATTGCAGCTCCCCTGGCTTTTGCTGAGAATTTAGAATGAAAAACGTGTCCCATCCATGCTCTCTTAATGTGGGGGACATCTGAGGTGCAGATGTGTGTCTCTCAGTGGCGGCCGCTGGGTACTTCGCCACTAGGGGCGCTATACCAAACATTTTGCAAATGTTTGGTAAAAAAAGCCCAACACAAACACGCACAGCTCTCTCTCTCTCTCTCTCGCTCTCTCTCTCTCGCTCTCTCTCTCTCTCTCAGATGATGTCAGATCCATTCAATAATAAACACATTTGTAAAGCTCGTTATTTTAAACAAGTTACCATTCATTGTCTGAGTGGTTATGTCCCACATGCGGCGAAATTAGAGAGAGAGAGAGAGAGCGAGAGCGAGAGCGAGAGAGAGAGCATTTTAGTAAAGTTACATTTTCAACAAGATTGCTGCTATTTAAACACTTCATGGAAACAGGGTAACGTTAACCTTATGTCGACTGTAGTATTGTATGACCTCGACATAACGTTTAAACGTTAACGTTACTCCGTTTCCATGAAGTAATTATAAAAGTGGCCAGCTAAGATAACGGAGCTAACAGCTAGCAGTAGCTGTAACGTTACAACGTTATGCGGCATCAGTAGACAACGTATCATGTATTAAACTAGAGTTAAGATCGCTAATCTACCTTGTTGTTGGCTTGTTGATAAAGTATATCCACTCCATGGCATTGTCCATCCAGCCTGTGTTGATGTCCATCCATATTGTCCGCATCCATATAGCTTGTTGTTAGCCAACAAGCTGTGTGAGTGAAGAGCTGTGTCTTTGTCCATTTCCGCCTCGAACAGCCTGCAAACTACCTGGCGTTCTATCGCCATGCTCTAAGACAAACTCTAACCTTAACCAACTTTGAAAGAGTGCCTAAGCTTAACAGTCTAAAGAACTTGCAGTCACGGTACGCTCGTCTAAGACAAACAGCTGCCTGCATCATTCTCACAACAACACAACTTCTATCTATTCTCCACCGACCAACCTAGGAATAATAACCTAGAAATTGGATTCGGCCAATCAGAGATCGTCTCTGTGAAATTCGGCTACGGAAAAAAATACTGGCGTCGGCCAATCAGAGAGCGTCTCCGCGAAATGCGGCTACAGATATTCTTGACGCTACTGGCTAGACCGCTTCAAATCGCGCTCGGATTCCAACATAATAGTCATATTTCAACGCACAACGCGTTATGCACTGATTGGCTGTGACGGATACAGCGATCAAACTGTGACGCGCACTCAGAGCGCTATCGCGTATAGCCCGGGCCGAGAAATACGAAAAAATAAAAAAAATAAAAAAACGTGATGTCACTTCCTGCTTTGGAAAACGAGTGTTTTTTAATTGCGATAATAACGTTATATTGTGCATTGGAAACACAAACATACTTAAAATGAGTAAATATTATTAATTTTAAACATGTTTATATTATTTATAGGGCTATAAAACTAAAAACTAAAAACTTATTTTTCTTGTTCTGTCATATAACCAGGGTAGGAGCTGAGGGGGGGCGGCGCCCGAGCGCCCCTAGTGGTAGAGCCGCCACTGGTGTCTCTTGTAAAAAACAAAGGTCACCCTTGAGGTGTCGTAGATGGTTGAGTACCTTGATAGAGTTGTTCATCCCTTTGACATTCCATGAGACGAAACGGATGTTCCTGCCCGTCACTGCCATGTTCTGTTAAGTATATACATACCTGAGTCCAAAAGATAAAACATTGGAAGAGAGGAGAAAGGTAGAGGGGGATAGAGAAAAAGGGGGGGGGGGGGTTGATGCACACACATACAGCCACACAACCATACACAAACATACTCACCCGGGGGTACATCCCTTGGTCCCTAAGGGAATAGCAACAGCCTCTGTACCTCTCCGGATACATTCCTTCCGGTGGAGACTCCATCCTCACTCCCCTTTTCCCCCTCTCTCCCGTCAATTTCTAACATCCTCCAATACTGTTACGGATAAACCTTTAAATTTGAGTTAAAAGAACATTCGAACAGCCAAAGAAATAAGAAATAAAAACCAAAACAAAAAAAGGGATGCTTAAATTCAAAAATTAAAGATTGGGATAACAATGAAAGATATTTGCAACACAACTCGAGGCTCATCCATTAGAGCTTGGGCATAAAAGCGCTACCAATGACTCCCAATAAGGAGTGTGACCCATAGAAAGTTGAGAGTGAACAAGTAAACCGAGGCGTTCCAGTGTCTGTAGGTCAGCCTACAATTCAGTGGACCTGGGTAAAGCCCGCCTCCAGCCTACAACAGCTCGGGGTATTTAGCCCCTGCTACCAGGCCCACTAGGGATATAAAGATTGCAAAACCAAAAAAGAGTTGAAACAAGGGTGCCACTCTCTTCTTTTCTTTTTCCCCCCTTTCTTCTTCTGTCTAAAAAAAATTATATACATACATTTAAAGAGTAACATGAGGTATATACAGTTACAGGGGTTACACGATTCAGGGACCCCACAATGTACCTAAAATATGTATAGAGAGGTAATGTGGTTAGTTACATCCGGCAGTATCAGAGACCTGTACCTTAAGACAGTAAAAAGAAGCGTGTACAAGTTGAGTTGGCCCAGTCAATACCTTGAGTGCTTCCTGAAACATGCATACAAAACCCCCACTACTCAACAGATACTATCCGGCTTGTTTGTATTGAGACCCTCAAATATTAAGAGGAGCATGTGCACCCTGAGTATGCTCACCCTGCATAGAGAGTCATATGTATATAAATCCATACAAGAGAGAAGACAAATTAAGTTAAGAAAAAAATGGGGAAGATTATATATAAAAAATAACGAAATATAAAAAGGGGGGGGGGGGGCAAAAACAAAAAAAATACGAAATAGGGAGCAGAAGAAAATGGCATGCAATCATTCACAAGGTCATGGCTATAGCAACCTGGTTGGCATAGGGTTCCTTTTGAAGGAGTCACTCCGATTGAAATAACAATATTCCCCTTCTGAGGCATAGGTGGCCAATCTATAGTGACTGGGCACTATAACATAACCAAGGTCCACAAGTTCAGCCGAACACTCAGTACGTCATAATCATGCCTATTGCAGTTGGTGTTGGTTTCAGCTGGCCCCGAAGTATCCGTTAGGCCTAGGTAAATGGCCTAGCAAATTCAGGCCCAGTCTCTGCGCAATGAATACTCCTAAAGCATACAAATAGAACCTTCATTATCCCGTCAAACAGGTCCATTCCATGTATCTAGCAGCCTCTAAACAGAGGGAACGTCTACCGTTTGAATGCGAGAGAGACAAATGTAAAAATAAGGGCTATTAAAGAATATTAAGAAAAATAAAAAGGAGTTTAGCAATACGGGCAAATATAATCCGCGTCGGCCATTTGGGAAGCATAAAGTTCAGTTTCAGAAGCCAGTCCGCTTAATGTCAATAGCCTCTCCCCATGAGGTCTCAGTGTCAGGCCTAACGCGGTCGACCAATTTAGCCCAACCAATGTCTATAAATTCAGTCTCGCATTCTACATTCATTGTTCATTGCTCCCGGCGTCAGGTTAGCTTACCACTGGGTACTCGCTGGGTAGCCGTCCACGCTAGGCTAGCTTGGCCTTGAGGTACGCTTCGGCATCCCCAACAGACATGAAGCGTAGCCTGTCCCCGCTCTCTTCCGTAATCATCAGTTTGGCCGGGTAGTGAAGACTAGGCCTCAGCCCCCGCTTGTAAAGTAGTGCCATCACATCGCGGTACGGTGCTCGCTGTTCCAACACAGCCGGGGTATAATCCTCGTAAAAAGCAATTTGTTGACCGTTGTACTGCATCTCCGCTCTCCTCTTTCTGGCCTCCCGGATCACCAGTTCTTTAGTTTGATAGTTATGGAACCTGATGATAACAGGCCTAGGCTTTTCACCCTGCTTCGGTTTAGCTGCCAGAGACCTGTGTGCGCGGTACAATTCTGGAGGGCTAGGGAGGGTCTCTGCCCCAAGAACTTGGGTTAAAAGGGTGGCGAAGAAGGGTGTTGGTCTTGGGCCCTCAATCTGCTCTGGTAGTCCAACAATCCGAAGGTTGTTACGTCGTCCTCGAGCCTCGAGATCCTCCGCCTTAGCCCTTAGCATAGCCTGGCTAGCTCTCAGATCCGCACATGTAGCCTCTAGCGACGCAATTCTTTCGCTTACAGAATCCGCATTCTCCTCCAGGGACTTGACCTGCTGTCCGTTGTCGGCCACGTCCGTTTTCATTTGGTCAAGTTTATTTTCCAGAGTGGTAATGGCTTTTCTGAACTCGGAGGTAATAGCTTTTTTGTGGCTCTCAAGCAGGGTGGCCAGCCAGGCCTTGCTAACAGCGTCGTCAGCCTCCTCCTCATTTTGAACATCGCCCCGTTTTGGTCTTGGCGTCTTGGATGACATCTTTGCGAAGTTAAATATTTAGTACAAATATAAGACACCTTGGAGCATAAAAAGTGAGTTAGTTGGAGGATGTGCGTTTTTGAGAATTGTGTTTAATTGTGACAACACCTTGGAGCATCAAAAGTGAGCTGCAAGCCCCGCTTTGTTTCACAGTACTGAATTCTGCCATCCGGACACATGCAATTTGAAATATTTTTATAGAATATAGAATACCAGGCCTATAAATGACCTTATTATAACCAACTCACACATCTATGGATCGGGACAAATCTCCTCTTTCAAATGGCAGAGTTCAATTTGGATTTAGTATCATCAGGCGGGCAGCAAGAACCGTGAATGAAATCGACTGTAAATACAGTTTATTTTTTTTGGAGACAGGTCTGACATTTTGAATCGGATTGCAATGGGGATGGTTGCTAAACGTTCACAGAAGGTAGACACACTAACTGCACTCCAATATATGCCAATAACTGTAACGTTCCACAGGTTGGTGCGCCATCCTGTGGACTAATTCAGGTGGTGCAGCTTTGTTCGCTGATCACCATTTTGTGTCATGTTATTATTATCAATTTGTTGTCTGTGCATTTGATGTCTGTCTTGTCTGTGATGTTACACTCCCTGGTCTGTCTGTGTTGGTCTTGTAATCTGGTTTAGTGTTGTTATATTGTGTGTATTTATATTTCAACCTTGTAATGTTTCTGTGTCACTCTGTTCTTCCCAGCTGAGTCTAATTACCCAATGACCCTCCTGTGTCAATCAGTGACGGGGGATGTGTGGAGAGAGTCTCGTCATCAAGTTCCTGGGTGTCCATCTGGAGGATGACCTGACCTGGAGAATCAACACCATGGCGATTGTAAAAAAGGCACAGCAGAGACTCTACTTCCTGAGAATACTGAGAAACTACCACCTCAGACAAGACCTGCTTGTGTCTTTTTACCGCTGCTCCGTGGAAAGCATCCTCACCTACTGCATCAACGTGTGGTTCCTCAGCTGCACAGCCGCAGAGAGGAAGGCGCTCCAGAGGGTTGTCAACTCGGCCCAGAACATTATCGGCTGCCCTCTCCCCTCACTGGAAGGACTAGCCTATACAACTCCCGCTGCCTTAAAAAAGCAGTAAAAATACTGAAAGACCCACACCACCCGGGCAACAAACACCTCGTGCGACTGCGCTCGGGCAGGCGTTTCAGCGTCATGCCCACCCGGATTAACAGACTGAAGTTTAGTTTTTATCCCAGGGCCATATGTGCACTAAACTCAGCTAAAATTTAAAACAACAGTCTCCATTGCACCCCCCCCCCTTCGCACACACACACACAACATTAAGGGATAGTGCAATTATCTTTTACACCCCCCTGTTCATATTAATGTTATTTATGCCTTACTTTAATACTGTGTTTAGGACTGTGTTTTTATATTTTTACTAGCACCTAGGGCTGCATTTTTTTGTAACAAATTTCATTGTAACAACTGTAACAATGAGAATAAAGATCTTCTATTCTATTCTATATATATGCCTGCCGTATATCAAAACGTCTGTCTAGTTTTTAAAATAAAGTGTGGATTGGCTCCTCCTCCTTTGTCCGGTTTCATCAACCTCAAGTCTGCCTCAACCAGGAACACTAGAGGTGCGGCAAGGGGGGACTGTACAATCCCTTTAAAAAAAAGTGTATTTGGCCAGGCCGTCTTCTCATACAGAGCATGAGCATCCCACCAATGGAACTCAATTCCTCAAACAATTAGAGTGTCCACATCATACCATTCATTCGAGTGCAGGGTTAGGGAATGGCTCATTGAAAACCAGAACTGTCAACACTGAGGTGTCTGTGTGTGTATGTGTGTGTGTGTGGATATGGTGCGTCTGTCTATGTCTGGGTCTCTTAATATGTCATGATGTGCTCTGTCCTTGTGTCCATGACTATATTGTGACCTGTATCCCTACTATGTCTATGTGCTTTTGTTGTGTTTTTATTCTAATGTTATTTATCTTGATTTTATTCTGTTTTTATTGCTAACCCTTTTTTTACACAGGATTTTAGCCTGTACCTTCTGGCAGGGGGACTGCCAATGGAAATTAGCCTTTTGGCAAAAATTGGGTGCATTTACATTTGTAAAATGTTTTATTAATGTACACTGTCCCCCTTGAACAAATAAAGTAAACCTAAACCTAAACCTGTGAGTTCCCTGTCTTCCCTGTCACATCATTACTCATGTTACCTTGTTCCTGTCGTGTTGTTCATGTGTTGTCAAGCCGTTCGCTGTTCACATTTTTTGTAAGTAAATGATCTGTTCCTGTCAAAGTCTCTATCGCTCCTGTCACGGAGGATAGTTTCTTTTATAGTGTTTTTGTTTTGTAGGGCAATTAGCTCGTGAGAAGGATTGCTCTACCTCTGTATTTTTTAGGTACTCTTTATGTCATTAAAGGAGCATTGCTCACTTTTCAATACTCAACACCTGCCTTCGTCTATCCTCTGCTGGTCTGCGCCTGGGTTCCTCTCTATCCACCATTTATCATGCCCCATCGTAACAGAATGACGTGACCACAACACCAGGGGCGGGGATAGGGGGTGGCTACTTGGGCTCAAGCCCTGAATGTTTTCATCGGGGAGAGGTAAGGAGAAAAATCAGAGAATATGGCTTTTGGGCGCCAGATTTAAACAGTCAAATTGATCATGTGATAAGGAGATGTACTGTATGTTTGAAAAATAATATACGTAAGGGGATTAGTGTGTCACCAGGACATAACCCCACGCCCAATGGTCCAATGCGAGACCTTGTAATTGATTACATTGACATGATTAAACCAATTAATCAGAAGAGATATATTCTTGTCGTTGTCTGTCTTTTTTCAAGGTGGGTGGAGGCGTGCGCCACCCGGCACAAGGATGTAGCATCGGTGGCTAAGTTCTTATGCCAAGAGGTATGTCCGAGATTTGGGCTAATGGACAGAATCAGTTCGGACAATGGAAAAGAATTTGTCGACAAAACTGTACGTTTAATACTCCAACATTTAGGCGTAAAACAGCGATTGGGGGCCGTTTATCATCCGCAGAGCCAGGGGATGGTGGAACGCATGAACGGGACACTAAAAAACAAATTGGTTAAGATCTGTCAACACACAGGCTTGAATTGGCTAAACGCTCTCCCTTTAGCCTTGATGGCATGTCGTTCGAGCGAAATTCGCGGTCTGCGTTTGACACCGCATGAGATGATGTTAGGTCGTGGCATGGTAGTACCAGGCTTGCAAGCGGCAGGCAAAGGTCCAAGTTTGGACATCCTGGACAATGATATGCGCGAGTACGTGAAGTACATGTCAAAGATCCACAAAAATATTCTGGATCATGTCTCCAGTAGACAGGAGCATGAAACCGGGGAGGAGGTGAAGAAGCCGACTACACCTCAAATCATACCGGGTGACTACGTTTATGTTAAAGTATTTAGGCGTAAATGGTTTGGCGCAAGACGGGAAGGGCCATACGAAGTCGTCCGAGCCACCGAAAGGGCTTTACAGGTTAAAGGATCACCGATGTGGTTCCATCTGTCACATTGTGTAAAATCAATAGATAATGGCCAAGAATGGGAATCTGAACCACGGGCCCTTGAGCATGAAACCGGGGGCGGCGCAACCGCTAAACGAAGGCGAAGCGGCGGACCATGAAACCGGGGCGGCGCAACCGTTAAACGAAGGAGAAGATGCGAATGATTATGGGGAGCCAGACAGAGGGCAAAACGATTGGCCACCGGTAGGGGATGAGGGATTCCTACAGGAGCTAGACAGAGGAGAAGATTATGAATTGGAACATAATAATTTCTCCTCTGTGGATTTGGATGGTGTACCAGAAGGATCGGAGGGACCCGTGCTTAGCACAAGCCCGGAAAGAGATACTCGACCACAACGAGTCATTAAGAAACCTCAAAGGTACACATAGGTAAAGTGAGGGAAAGCTAAATGATAGGCCATGGAGAGAGCGTGTATATATTTTTTGATTTTTGATTATTGAGCTCTCTCCTTTTTTAGAAATGTTTAATGTTGATGCAATGTAATAATCTTTTCTTTCAGAGTTAGCCACACAAAACAGACATGTTTGGTTAAATACACATAAGTATAGAGAAAAACCTGGTAATTGGTCCGATGCCCTTTTTGTATAAAGGGACGGACCTAGACGGATGTAAACTTGGAATAACTGATAAATTGTGTAAGCTTCAAATAACTGGAAATTGTTAAACGGTGTGAGTGAACTTAGAATTGTGTAAACGTCAACTGACTAATAGTCGTTAATTGTGTGAGGGAGCTAACGTGGGTGTTGAAAGTAATTGACACTAACAAATATGAACTGTGCGTTAAAAGGATGCTTTAAATATTTGGTTTTTATGTGATTTGGCTAAACAGTTAAAAGGTTAAGGTATTTGTAACAGTTTGATGGAGAAAATACTAACAAGAATATTGGGGATAAAGAATCCCCAAACCGGGGAAACTGTAGTAGTTTTCATAAAGCAAACTGTATATTAAACTGTTCTGGGACCTGACAGCAGCGTGGCAGAGGTGGTAATTGCATTTCATCATACACTCCTGACTCACAGAGATCGCTGCCATTCCCCTCGTTGAGGAGGAAGGTTGGGGATATAAAAGTGAGTTTGCACATAGGCGGGATATACTATTATACAACATACTACTGGTTTACTTCCTCAGGCCAAACTCAGATACAATAGTGGTTTGTTGACCATAAACAAATTACACACTAGACTGCTGTCTCAAACTCCCCAAGCTGAACCTTAGAGATAAGAGATCAATAGACATCCTGAAGTTGGGGCTGGCTGAGACAAAGGAAGTCGACACCAGGCCCTAAAAACACAGGTTTATTACGTCTCACAACAGAAACGGCCAAGCTGCAACTGTTTACAGTTGATCCCCCAATAGAATCTGCCACAGGCAGCTGTTAAAAGTAACCGTTTGTTATCTGGGGGAGAACCTTACCTCCAGCAGAGATATCCTTAAAAGGCGTTTCCGGAACATTTCTATTCAAAGAGGCAGGCATCTAGTTTCATCTAGTGTCAGCGAATCAGACGTGGCGGTAGACTACAAACGGTCACGACCACTGGTTATCCAATCGGAAGCTCTCTGACTCCCAGAAAGACCCGCCCTCATGACGTAACGTTTGGCGGGTGGAGGCTAGTCTTTAAATTACGTGGTTCTGAGAGAGAGATTCAGAACCCCATGAATAAACTGAGCGAGGAACACCCATTCTACATTCTTTTCCCCCACTGGCCGGAGGACCGCGTCGACGCATTGAGACGACAGATTCCAAATAGCATCAAAGAAGAAAGAGCCGAGAACGAGAGATGCTTATAGCTGTTTAGATATTGAACGTTTAGACTGAATTCTGCTAACCTTCGGCTTAGTGACTGCTTCTAGCAGAATTCATTGCACTAATCTTCAAATCGTTGATTTGTAAATTGCTTTTGAATCCCAATAAAAACCCGGATTCTTTCTGATCAAATCTGCTCGGAAATCTCTTTCTTCAACCGCCGTTTCTCTGTTGACGCCGGGTAAAACCATTTCCTGGTTTTGTTTTAAGTACCACAGGGTTGTAAGATTTATACACAACGCAGAGCAGATTAATTAGGTTCTGATTACATCAGAACATCATAGCCCAGTGAGTACTACAATGGCAATCAAATAATTGGAATATTCTTTCATCGGCCACAGGTAAGAGCAATCTAACGTTAATTTCAGCTTGATTGTGCCTTGTTCTCACGGCCATCGCTCTGATCAACGTATGCTGTTGTACTAACGAATGTCGTTATTGACAATCAATTAATCATAAACGACCCCCCCCCCCTTTCACGCATGCATGATGGAATATAATATACCGATCATATGCATTTGAATTTTTTATTGTAGCGTGTATAGGGACGAAATGCCAATGGATTAAGTATAATATGTGTCGTGGGTCATTACTAGCCTTCCAGGAATTACCCCAGAACACTCTAAAAACATACTTATATTCACCACAAATATTCCTTTTCCACATCTTGAACGATAGATACACAATGTCAAATGGGCCATAGTATTGCATATATAGCTATAATATTTAAATAGTTATAGCCCTGCAAACAAGGTGAGCGACTCCCACCGTTTACAGTGCTGGCGTCAGATGCTAAGGATGAGGCTAATCCCCGGCGGTCAATGTGTTAAGTTTAAATATCAACATTATCTGGCCATCCTCAGTAAATACTATCAAACTCCTCTGACCTCATCTGGTCTTTCCAAAGACCAGAGATGGGATGTGCACGCACACACACACAAAGGGAGAATGGCTCATAGCAGACTTAACTCATTGGGCGCCATTCACGAGAAAAGTCGGGTTAACTCGCCATCGCTTGAGCGCCAATCACGAGAAAAGTCGGGTTTTAATCGTTATTTCTTTTATTCGCTATATCCATTCATTTTTTATCCACCCAGCCTGATGTTATCATTGGGAATGGGTCTGAGCTCGCAAAAGGCCAATACCGCCGCCTAACGCCTTCCGGCCGGTATTGCACATCATTGGAATCCCTCCCCCTTGGGCTGTACGCTGATCTAAGAAGTCCGGTCCAGGTTTTCCTTCTCGGGCAAGAGTAACGTTTATAACACATGGACTGGGGAGACTGGGAGCAGCGTGGATTATGCGTTTTGGTGGAGAAACGTTGGACCAGAGAAAGACGTGTGTCTTGTTTATATCAGGGTCCCCATTTTCAATTTATAATGAATTTTAAGTAAGGGTGCAACTTGCTCCGTGCAATCCATTCTTTGTGGATCTAGCCCTATGTATCAACCATCAAATGCACTCACAATATTTGGAATGGCGATCAGGAATTGGATTATTCCTTTTGCAGTACATCAGATGTGAGGTAAGGACTCTATGTTACCAATCTTGGGTTAATCCGATGTTTCTTTGGTAACGATCACGCGCGCGCGTGTGTGTGCGTGCGTGCGTGCGGTTGGCGCTGACCAAGGCACGGAGAATCGACTTTTCAGCCCCCGCTTCTGTTCGTGCATGAGGACACATATAATACCGATAATCTAGCGTTCATCTCAGACCGATTCATAAATTAAGCGACAAATGGCACGATTTCTAAGGAAATGCATTGAAACGCGGTTTGCTAGAGTATCTTGAGATTAGAACGAATCGCTCTGGAACTATACTCATATTCACCACGGTATAAAACGGAAATGTATGTATGAAAAAAGTATCTGTTTTTTGCATGTTGACTGGAAGAAACTCACTGACAATCGACGTGTTTATTAGATCCATAGCTATAATATTTAATATAGTTTTAGCACTCGCAAACATGGCATTCTCCCCATTGCATTACAGCGATGGCCTTCTAACCAGAAGGTAAACAGCGCCCCCTTGGCGTCCATTGAGTTAATGATTTTAGAATATTTCAGATAATGAAATTAAATGTTTATATCATCAACTATCCAGTTAGTATTTACATTATATGTAACATTTTGGCTACTTTAAATCATTGAACGTAGAGAGAGAGAGAGGGAGAGCGGCTTATGAAATGACAATTGTGTGTAATTTAAGGTCTGCACTGGTCTGTGTCTATAACGAACAGAATGACACAGAAAATGTCAAGGCAATCTGACCATTATTGAATGAATGAATGCATTTTTTAATTATTTATTTGTCCGTTAGGAAATGTGTATTTTACAATCATCTGAGACATCATCGGAGAGATCATGGAGACATCATAGAGACAGATGATGAAATCAGAAACCTAGAATATCCAGACATCACCACATGGGCCACATTACAATATATCAACACAGACGAGACACAGACGAGACATCTACTTTCTCAGGCGCCCAAGGAAGTTCCAAGTCAGTCAGAAGATCCTTGAGAACTTCTACTCATGCACAATAGAGAGCATCCTGACTGGCAATATCACCTCCTGGTTTGGGAATAGCACCGCACAAGACCGTAGCAGACTACAGAGAGTGGCCCGTTCAGCCGAACGCACAATTGGAGGGGGGCTTCCCACTCTCCAGGACATTTACAACAAGCGGTGCATGGGTAAGGCTAAGAGAATTATCAAAGACTCCAGCCACCCAAACAACTGCCTCTTTGAACTGCTGAGGTCAGGCAAGTGATACCGGAGTCTCATGGCAAGCACAGAGAGACTCAGAAGAAGCTTCTATCCTCAGGCCATCAGAATGCTAAATGACAATAACACTAGGGCTACATCCACAAATAATGGATTGCACAGAGCAAGTTGCACCCTTACTTAAAATGCATTATGAATAAAAAATGGGGGACCCTGATGTAAACAAGACAAAAGTCTTTCTCTGGTCTGCATCCCCTTAACAATTGTGTGTATTGAGCCGTACTGTATTGTACCCATTCTGCAATCTGTTAATACAATTTTCATTCAATCAATCACCGTGCAGATTGATTGATTGAATGCAAATTTTATTAACAGATTGCAGAATGGGTACAATACAGTACGGCTCAATACACACAATTGTTAAGGGGATGCTGACCAGAGAAAGACGTGTGTCTTGTTTATATCAGGGTCCCCATTTTCAATTTATAATGAATTTTAAGTAAGGGTGCAACTTGCTCCGTGCAATCCATTCTTTGTGGATCTAGCCCTATGTATCAACCATCAAATGCACTCACAGCACACACATCCACATGCACACACTTACTTTAAAACAAACAACTCACTGCAGCACCCACTTTTACATTTACATTTACATTTAGTCATTTAGCTGACGCTTTTATCCAAAGCGACTTACAAGTTCTGTACGACAAGCCATCAGGAAGGGCACAACTCTATCAGCTGAGCAACAATTTTCATCAAAGTGTTGAGTGCTACAGTGTAGGTTAGTTTATTAGGACAAGTGCATGACAGTTAGTTAGGGTTAGATATTTCTTTTAATATTTTTTTTATTTTAAATAAAATTTATAAATATATAAAAAATATTTTAAATTCAGATAATGGTTGAAGAAGTGCGTCTTTAGTCGACGGCGAAAGATTGGACATGTTTCGGCTGTCCTAACTGGGGTGGGTAGTTCATTCCACCATTGTGGGGCAAGGACTGAGAATAGGCGACTTCTCTTTGATGACCCTCCCGGAGCTTGGATAGGAGTAGGTCTGAGGCGGCCAGAAGATGCAGAGCGTAGAGGTCTTGAGGGTGTGTAGTTAGAGACCATTGACCAGAGGTAGGCGGGAGCGGTTCCCTTTGCCGCACGGTATGCTAGGTCGAGGGCCTTGAAGCGGATTCGTGCAGCAATGGGGAGCCAGTGCAGGTCCCTAAGAAGTGGGGTGACATGGGCCGACTTTGGTAGGTTTGAGATCAGGCGGGCCGCTGCGTTCTAAATGAGTTGAAGAGGCTTAGTGGCAGTGGCCGGGAGGCCAGCGAGCAGTGCGTTGCAGTAGTCGAGGCGGGAGATGACTGTTGATTGGACGATGAGTTGGGTGGCTTCTTTTGTCAGGAAGGGGCCGATCCTTCTGACGTTGCTCAGGAGGAATCGGCAGGTTCTGGTTGTCGCTGCGATGTGAGCAGAGAAGTTCAACTGGTCGTCGAGGACAACACCAAGGTTCTTGGCGGTTCGGGACGCGGTCACAGCTGCATTCTCGACTGTGATGGAAAGGTCGGTCAGGGGGGAGGATTTGGCCAGCAGGTGGAGCAATTCTGTTTTGCTTAGGTTCAGTTTGAGGTGGTTGGTCGTCATCCAGGCGGAGATGTCGGACAGACAGGCCGAGATCCGCTCAGAGACGTGGATATCTGAGGGAGGGAAGGAGAGGAAGAGTTGAGTATCGGCATAGCAATGGTAGGAGAAGCTATGAGATGTGATAATGTTACCCAGTGATTTAGTGTAGAGGGAGAAGAGAAGGGGTCCTAAAACCGAGCCCTGGGGGACACCCGTCCGCAGGGGGCGGGTGGCCGACAGGGTCCCTCTCCATGACACTTGGTAGGAGCGGTCATTGAGGTATGATGACAGCCATGTCAGCGCAGAGCCAGCCACTCCCATTCCTGCGAGGGCCGCGAGGAGGATCTGGTGGTTGACTGTGTCGAAGGCTGCAGATAGATCTAGGAGAATCAGGACAGAGGAGAGGCCTTTCGCTTTTGCTAAGTGAAGTGCCTCTGTGACCGCAATGAGGGCTGTCTCTGTGGAGTGACCAATCCTGAAGCCTGACTGATTAGGGTCTAGGACAGGGGTCGGGAACCTATGGCTCGCGAGCCATATATGGCTCTTCTGGTGACAGCATATGGCTCCCAGAAATTTTTGAGTAAAAAAAAAAAAAAAAATCTTTTTTTTTAATACTTGTGATATTTCTTAATAATACTGTGTCATTTTAAAGTAAACAGAAATTAGTTTTGAAGATACAGCTAATAGTATCTGTAGCTGAAGATATAGCGAGCAGAGCTGGCAAGGGAACACAAGTGGACAGAAATTAAAAATCTTCAACCTGAAGACCAGCTGATTCTTAAAACTTGGAACGAGCTTCCTGTGACATACCACACAATGCAGCGTGAGTATTGCCGTATTGACCATGTTTGGCTCTACATATGCATATGGGCAGTCATTCTCGCATATGAGGAACATTAAGACCAACCTACGCTCACGTTTAACTGATGGAAGCCTCAACGCCTGCATGAAGCTCAACCTCAGCACGTATGAACCAGATTACAAGGCCATCAGCAAAACCATGCAGCACCAGAAGTCGCATTAAAAGTAAGACATATTTAATTTATTATACGTTAAAAATACTATATGGCTCTCAATGAAATATATTTAGAAATATTTGGCTTTTATGGCTCTCCCAGTCAAAAAGGTTCCTGACCCCTGGTCTAGGAGGTCATTCTGTAAGAGATAAGCAGTAAGTTGGTTGGATACAGCACGTTCAAGTGCTTTAGAAAGGAAGGAGAGAAGAGAGACAGGACGGTAGTTGCCTATGACGGTAGGGTTCAGGGTTGGTTTTTTTATGAGGGGCGTGACTCTGGCTTGTTTTAGGGAGGTGGGGACCACCCCCGAGTTGAGTGAGGAGTTGATGGTTGCAGTTAGGAATGGGAGGATGTCTGGTGCTATGGTCTGGAGGAGTGGGGAGGGTAGCCGGTCCAGCTGGCATGTAGTCGGACGGTTTGACGTTACCAGTGTCATTGTCTCGGCTTCTGTAATGGGAGAGAAAGATGACAGAGTGAAGGATGAGGTTCTCGATTCAGCATTTGGAATGGGTGGGGGTTGGGAGAAGGATGTTCTCCACTTTTTCCTCAAAGAAGATCGCAAAGTCTTCGGCAGAGAAAGATGAGGGAGGCGGGGGGGTGGGGGGGGAGTGAGGAGGGAGGACATGGTAGCATGCAGTTTGCGAAGATTCTTGGCAGAGGCCTCGATCCTATGGTGAAAGAAAGAAGCTTTGGCATTAGTAATGGTTTTGGAGAATGTTAACAAGAGGTTGTGATATGTGTCGATGTCAGCAGTGAGGCGTGACTTTCTATACTTCCTTTCAGCTGCTCTCAGGACCTGTCTTTGTTCTCTCACTGGATCTGTCAGCCATGGACTGGGTGGGGAACGGCGGGCAGGTTTCTCAACGAGGGGACAGAGCTTGTCGAAGGAGGTTGCAAGGGCTGAGAGGAGGGTGGAGGTTGCCATCTCTGTGGAGAGAGCAGAGAAGGTGTCACTCAAAGGTAGAGCGGATAGTATGTCAGAGGGTGGAGGGGGATAGGGAGGGCAGGTTGCATCTGAGTGAGACGGTTTGAGTTGGGGTGAAGACCTTTCGGTTAAGCATGAGAGTTAGTGAGAAGGATATGAAGAAATGGTCAGATACATGTAGGGGAGTTACCGTGGTGTTAATGATGCTGGAGTTACGGGAAAATATGAGATCCAAGGAGTTGCCTGCTTTGTGGGTGGGAGGCATGGCAGTGGGAGTCAGGTCAAACGATTGTAGGAGGGAGACTACTATGACTGACTGAGATGAGTCAGCCAGGTTGAAGTCGCCCAATAGAAGGAGAGGGGTACCATCTTCCGGTAAGGAGCTTAGAAGCATGTCCAGCTCATCTGTGAAGTGATCGAGCGGACCTGGAGGGCGGTAGAGTGTAACAATGGTGAGATTGAAAGGATTAGAGACAGATACTGCATGATATTCGAAAGAGGAGAGTGACAGTTCTGGGAGTGGTGTTAAGTTTGTAGCCCATGAAGGAGATGTCATGAGGCCAGTGCCTCCACCCCGTCTGGAAGGTCGAGGTGTGTGAGTGAAGTTATAGTTTGTAGATAATGCTGCAGGTGTTGATGAGTTATTGGGGGTTATCCAGGTCTCAGTTAGAGCCAGGAGCTGCAGATTTTGACTATGGGTGTAGGCCAGGGGTGTAAAAAGTACCCAGAAATTATACTTAAGTGAAAGTATGGGTACCGTCTCAAAATCTGACTCAAGTAAAAGTCAAAGTATCTGGCTAAAAACACACTTGAGTAAAAGTAAAAAAGTCCTACTTTTAAATGTACTTAAGTACTAAAAAGTAAAAGTAATTTTTTTTTAAAGGGATATACCAGGGGTCTCAAACTCATTCCATCGTGGGCCAAGCTTTCATTTTAACTATACATTGCACCAGGTGAGTTAGTTGAAGAGGTGAGCCAATTAGTGAAATCATCAGCTGGTGTTTAGGCAAGGCTGGAATTAAACCAAGCATACACTCTGCCCACAATGGAATGTGTTCTGCGATAGACAATGCTGAAATGAAAGAACAGAGGACACTTTTTTTGCATTAAAATTATTTAATGCACTTCTCCATTGAAGGTAAACTAACATGGACGGCATTCACATCACAGCATGAATAATATCACAATATTAAAAACAGAATGGTGTATCCTGAATAATATCACAATATTAACCACAGCATACTGGATTATCCTGAATAATATCACAATATTAAAGGCAGAATACTGGAGTACCCTGAATAATATCACAATATTAAAGACAGAATACTGGAGTACAGGGGCGGATTTAGGATTATAGGAGATCCGGGGTTTAGCCCAGATAGGTGCCCCCCCCCCCTTTTTTTCAATTTTTTTTCTTTTTTTTTTTCAATTTTTTTATATATATTTTTTTGCAGGCAAGGGGTGGTTTGGAGGGGGTCAGGCACAACCCCCTCCACGGCAGATTATTTTTTAATTTAATTAACCTGTATGTGCAATTTCCTGCAATATAGAGCCTTCAATCTTGACCAATAAAGCTGCTCTTTTCACTATAAAACTCAGTGGTATGGTTAGATTTATATATTGGGGGGGGATATATCATATTTTTCATATGATCAAAAAGTGGTGGAGCAAGAGCATACCTTTGCTCCCCCAAGTTCAATAGTGGGAGAGCAGAGATGCTCCGAATGCTCTTATGGCCAGGCGTCTATGATTCACTGATACAAAGTAAAATAGTGCAGTGCAATAAAATAGTTAGTAAAATAGAATAAAATAATGCAATAGTGCATTGCAATAAAATAGTTATCATCGTATTTTTTCGGGAGGCCGGTAAGGAGTGCATTACAGTAGTCGAGTTGGCTTGAGATAAAGGCATGGATCTGGTTTTCAGCGTCCTTTTGATTTATAAATGGCCGTACTTTAGCTATGTTTCTAAGGTGGAAGAATTAAGTTTTTGTCAACTTGTTGATTGTGATTTAAAGCTTAGGTCTGAGTCTACCATGACACCAAGACTTAACTCACTCAAATACAGTTAGCAGCTGGATAGACCACAGATGGAAATTAGCTTCTGCTAAATCTGGTGCAAACATATTTTCATGTAACAATGATGAATTGTCAAAAAAAAAAAAAAAAAAAATTATATTTTTTTTTAAATAGATTCGGGGCTTTTCAGAAAACATTCGGGGCTTGAGCCCCAGTAGCCACCCCCTAGCTCCGCCCCTGCTGGAGTACCCTGAATAATATCACAATATTAAAGACAGAATACTGGAGTACCCTGAATAATATCACAATATTAACCACAGCATAATTCGGATCTGACTGTCTATTCTTCTGATAGCAGGTGTTTAATCAAAGATCCCCGCTTTATAGTGTTGCACAAGGACCAATCAGCATGGGTATGGGTGGGTTCATTTTCCATTGATGGGGATTTGATTGGCTGTTTACCTGCGGTCGCAGGATTAATAACGTTAACGTTAGTTCGGCCAGATAAACAATTAAAATATACTAATTTAAATGGTTGGATGTGTGAAATTTGTACTTTGTACTTTGTAGGTCTGCATTTTAAATGTAAGGAGTAAAAAGTATGTATTTTTTCTCTGAAATGTAATGGAGTAAAAGTACAAAGTATACAAACCTAATAATACTCGAGTAAAGTACAAATCCCCCAAAACAGTACTTAAGTATTGTAACGAAGTACAATTACTCAAGTACTTTACACCCCTGGTGTAGGCAGTAATGAAGTCAGCTTTCTTGACTACTGATTGACAATTCCATAAGCCTCCCCTTACTGTGACAGGTGTATTAGTGGCTGTAGGAGGGTAGGAGAGATTAGCCGGGTTGCTAGCAAATTGCCGTGGGTGGGTTGAATCTGTTCTGGAGGAGCAGATTGTGGATATAGGTATGAGACACATTGTGGTGTCAAGAGTGGCAGGAAGGAAGTAGAGAAATAGCAGAGTGGGAGGGAAAGGGAGATTTTTCAGAGTGGAGTGTAAGATAGGACTAGGGTGTACTTAGCACTAGGTGGATCGGTGGATCCCTCGGCGGAGAACTCCAGGAAAACTCCTCCTCTTTGTCCCTCTTCGTTTCTCGGCGCTTCGCTGACGCTAAGCCAGCAAGCCTATAAATCTCTATCACTAATTAGTGCTGTCTTAACACCTTCAACACAGACTGGACTTCTGCTTTTAAACAGGACAGGCTCTTAATGGCTCACTTAGCAAATCAGTTGCTGCTAGTAAACAGGAAACAGTCCCTTAATGGGGGCACTTAACTAAACAAAATGGCCGTTTTAAACACGCCCCTTTAATCAAGTCAGCTGGTTCCTCACTTTTTTTTTGTATTTTATTTTTTTATTATTTTTTAAACAAACACATAAACAAACATGACAACACACGATAAGATATACAAGCATTAGTTGTCAGTGCACATCCAATGAAATCACATTTTAGTTAATTGTCTTATATAGGATATACCCCTAATACCTGTTATCTAAAAACCTACACACATATGCTCCAGCTCGAACCCCCCCCTCCCGGACCCCTCTTTGGATAGTACCTCCACTATCCCTCGCTCCTAACCAGACACTACCATTATAAGCTAGCTTTTATTCTCTCCACCACTTCTAACCACATTGACATTTTGGATTCATTGAGACCCAGAATTCTTGCTGTAGATATTTCTTGATAAATCACATCGAGATATGTAAGAAACCAAACTTTCCGGCAAATTTGTTCCGGTTGAAACCAGCGTGATGCGATCAGCTTTTTAGCTACTGTGATACCCGATAAAACCAATCTCTTTAGCTGTGGATTTACTGCAAACTCAAAAACATCATTCAATAGTAATACAGAGGGGTGTACAGGTATATTCCAAGATACGAGTTTTGATAATTGTTGGGTCACATCTTTCCAGAATGTCTTAACTGGTGGGCAGTCCCAATACATGTGCATAAATGTCCCTTCGTCCCCATTTGTACATTGGGAGCATTTGGAGTCTTGTTTAAGACCCATTCTGTTCAGTCTTATAGGAGTCAAGTATGTCCTGTGAATATAGTTAAGATTGATTTGTTGATGGTCCGGGTTCCTTGATGTAAGTCGGACATTTGCCCAGGCTCCTTGCCAATCAAAGTCACTTTCCAGGTCTGGTATATCCCTCCTCCAGGCAGAGTCTAGTTGGAGGGTTTCATACAAGGACGTTAGTAATTGATGATACAAATCTGAAACAAAACCTCTCGATGTCTCTCTTTCATAGAAGAATTTGTGGTATCTGTGGTGTTCAATTGGTATGTCTAATGGAACACTGTGAGACTTCAAACATAGCCGTAACTGTATGTAAAAAAGCCATGTGGACTTGGTGAGATTAAATTTTTTGCATATTTCTCCATAACTACAAAAACCCTGTTTGTTAAAAACATCCCCTAATGAGCTCTTCCCATATAGGGAATCTTATAGGTCGTTTTTCAATTAAGAGTGCCTTGTTATTGAATAAGGGAGTATGATTGTGCCATTTATGTGGGTTAGGATATTTTTTTTTTGTTTCACGCCATATCCGGATCGCATGAGTAATTATGGGGCCAAATTTCCGTTCACAGTGCTTGATTGGTAGTTTAGTGTATGCTATGTCCTTCAGTCTATGTGGGGCTACTATGTTTTCTTCTCATTTTCTCCAGGATACTAATGCTTGGGGATCAAACCATGTTGTCAATGGTCTTAATGTGTACGCTTTAAAATAGTGGAAAAAATCTGGAAATGCCATGCCACCGTCTGCTTTATTTCTCTGTGCGGTGGATCTTTTTATACGTGGTGGTTTGTTATTCCAAATAAATTTGTATGTGGAGGAGTGTAATCTTTTCCAGTAACCCTCTGGAGGGGGTAACGGTAGCATTGAACTGAAGAAGTTGATTCTAGGTAGTACATCCATCTTAACTATTGATATCCGTGCCTGTACTGAGTTTTTAAGTTTTGCCCACCTATCAAGGTCATCTTTGATTTTGTTTTGGATTTTTGTGTAATTGTGCTTCACCGTTTGTCTTATGGTGGGGAATATTTCCACTCCCAAGCATCTAAAATGTTTTACCATAGGTATCTCTCCTGGGAGGGTTATATCTTTTTTTGCAGGGGTGTTAAGTGGAAGGAAAGCCGACTTCGGCCAATTTATCTTAAATCCCGATAAATCACCAAAGTTCTCAATCAACTAGAGCAGATGAGGCAATGTGTTGTTGGGGTTTTGCATGAACAATATTACATCGTCTGCATATAAACAAATTTTATGTTGTGTGCCCTTGATTACGATTGGTTCTATGGATTGGGATTGTCTTATATATTGTGCCAAAGGCTCTAATGATAGATCGAATAGTCCGGGACTAAGAGGGCAACCCTGTCTGGCTGAGCGTGATACCGGAAAGATTTTGGAGATGATTGTACCTGTTGTAATCATGGCCGATGGGTCTTTATATAATACTTTAATCATATCAATGAATCCTTTTCCTAACCCCATCCTTTCTAATACTGCCCATAGATACGACCATTCCAGCCTGTCAAAGGCTTTCATAGCATCCAGGGACAGCATCGCCTTAGGTATGGTGTCGTCCTTGTCGGCATCTAGTACGTGCAGTATTCGTCTTATATTATCAGTGATCAGGCGGCCTCTTATGAAGCCAGTTTGGTCCGGATTAACTAAAGACGTCATATGCTTTTGTAATCTGATGGCTAATACCTTAGAGTACAGTTTGATATCGGTTCCGAGGAGGCTTAAAGGTCTATAACTACCGCACTCGTTGGGGTCTTTGTCTTTTTTAAGGAGGACTGTTATGAGTGCAATATTGTCATTCTTATGGAAGTTCCCCTCCTTGACTGAGTATAAGATCATATTTAGTAATAAGGGTCCAATTATGTCCCAACAAGAAAGGTACATTTCTGGTGGGATACCGTCTCTACCAGGAGCCTTACCACTTTGCATTTAGGATATGGCCTTCTTGAGTTCCTCTAGTGTGATCGGTGTTTCTAACTGTTTAGCGTCATCCTCTGAAAGTTTAGGGAGAATAATTTGATTAAGATATGTGTCCATTTTGTTTTGATCGAAGGTCGTTTCTGATTTATATAAGTCGGAGTAGAATTCTTTGAATGTATCGTTTATTTTTTCAGGGTCTGTTTCAAGTACTTGTTGTGCTCTAATGGTAGTTATATCTGCAAATTTTGCATTAATTCTTAATCGCATGGCTAATAGGTGACTAGGTTTAGAACCTTGGGAGTACTGCTGTTGTCTTGTGCTGCATATTTGTATTTCCGATTGTTGTCTGTATATGGCATTGATCTCTATTTTTAGTACGTTAACTTGATTTTCTAGTCGAGTTGAGTTGTTGTATTTTAAAGAATTAAATAACGTTGAGTAAAGCGTTTCCAGCTCAGCCAGTTTTGTGCATTGATTCTTGCGCATTTTGAAGGAAAAGCTATCAGTGAAATCTTTGATCATTCCCTTTACCGACATCCATATTATTCTGGGGTCTTGCACCGAGTTTGCATTCTCCCATAGGAATACTATAAGAGCTTCTTTGAGTTGTGTAATGAATTCCTTGTTATTAAGCAGCATCGAGTTAAATCGCCATCTTGGGGCTCGGGAAGATAGTATACCAAATGTTCCTTTTAGGAGTAAATAACAGTGATCTGATAGTGCGTTGGGTATCATTTCCACTTCATAATTATCAAATAGTCTCGGGGATGCAAAGACATAATCTATTCTGGATAATGTGTTATGTCTCGCAGATCGACAAGAGTACTTTCGCGTCGTGGGATTAAGTGATCGCCATAAGTCATTTACACCTGCAATCTTCGACCAATCCTTTAATGCATTAGATGAATTCTTTTGTTCGCTGGAAAAGGCGAGATAAGATTTGTCCATCCTTGGATTTCAAATGGCATTAAAATCCACACCTATTATAAATGAGTAATCGGGAATGTCTAACATTGCATTGGTTAGTGTAGTGAAGAAATCCTCTTCGTACAAATTTGGGGCGTATACCGCTACCAACGCTATTTTCCTGTTCTTGTGTACAATCTTAGCTATAGTTATCCGACCTTCTACATCAGACCATACTCCCTTTAATTCAATATTCAACTTACGTTTTAACGACTATGGCTACACCCCGAGTTCTCGTACCAATAGAAGAGTGACTAATATTATGATATGTGTTGTCCACTAACTTATCTATGTCTTTCTCTAGAATGTGCGTTTCGCTTAGCAGAGCAATGTCCACCTGTTCTTTTTTCATCAGTGTGAGCACGCTTTTGCGTTTGAGTTGGTTATTTATTCCCCCGGTGTTCCAGGTCATTATATTGAAACTAGCCATAATCTATACATGTTGTAGTGTAGTTTTTGGTAATGCTTCTGGAGTGCGAGGCAATAATAGATATACATCCAACTAGTGAGGTCCCGTTGAGAGCCGAGCATAAAAACATACATATATACAAATAAAAATCCCCTTCCCTCCCCTCCCACCGAGAGTCGTACAGGATTGTGTTCCATGAACACAACCTTTGCGTATGACTCCCTCCCTTAAACCACCGGATATCCCAGAATGATCCAATTATCCTTAACATTCCTATGTATACCATAGGATCTAACACTCTAAATTCTACCATAAGTAGAATGTCAACTGTGGCTTGGCCACTTTCCCGTTAAATAAAAATTCAAATAAAGACCAAAAATAAGCTTCAATTATCATGCCCTAATCACTTACATTTTATATGAACTTGTGTAATTTATAATAACCCATGAATAATATGGAGGTATTGAACTGAAAAGAGAACCTCAATAAATCAGAGAAAACAGAAAAAAAAAACAAGTAAAAGGAAGAGAACATTAACTTAGATCTTAAAAGAGCTTTGCTATGCTTAAACATCTAAAGTATAAATTGGAGAAGTAGTGGAAATATTTCCAATTAATAACAAGCGGTTTTTAAATACGTATATGCAGCATTTCCCCGGGCGATGATCCGTTGTGAAGAATGTTATTCCAGCCGGCCGCTGCTGTGATGGATCTGTGGTTCTGCAGCTAGATGCTGTTGGTTATTCCCCCGAAGGGCTTCTGGTAGTATGTCTGGCCACGTATTGCTGTTATTCCAGAATGTTCCCTATATCAAAGAATGTTTTAGATGTTCTAGATTATTCCAATATGTCGTTTTTACAGTGTTCGAATGTTCCAGTATGTTCTGGAGTGTTGTTAGAATTCCATACTCTTAAAATAAGGATCGCTTCAACGCCATGTTCATCTTCTCTGTATCGTTCCAATTTTGAATCCAATATGTCCGCAATAATAGAAGCCCAACTGGGAAAACATTCAATAAATCTGAGCTTGTAGGTCTCTCTGTCCCAAATCATCGGTTCATTAAAGTTTATACTATATGGTGTCCATGCATAACAGAGATTAAAAGGCCATTTATACACTATCCTGCGTGTTGTGCTGCCATGTATTTGGTTCCTCACTTTTAAGATTCACTAATAAACTTAAAATGGCTTACCCTAGTTTTCAGTATAAAGCAATGTTTCTCAGTGAGTGTGTCCTGTCCTTCCTTAACAGAGCTCACAGAACACACTTTATATTTATTGGTAAAGAATTTGCACTACAACCCATACCTCATTACACCTTACTGTAAATTGTACCTAAATTGTACCTCATCCCATTTCTCCTTTGTACTGTATAGTATATTGTATTGTAACTCAGTTACTTCTACTCTGCATTGCACATTGTATATATGTATATACTTAACACTTTTGTCTACGTACTTGACTTCTATTTTATACTTGCTATACTTATTTTATACTTATCTATTTTTGTCTAGCACAGTCACTGGAGCGTAAGAGAAAGAAGCATTTTGTATAAAAGTATTCTGTACTTCTGTATGACAACTAATAAAGAAACTTGAGAAACTTGAGAACATCACATTGACAACACAAATACACATACACTTGTTAAGATATGTTGACAAGTAATGGCTGTGGAGCATAGGTAATCAACCTACACTACTGTACAGTATAGGTGATGAATGAGTCTTTGTGTAGTGGTGCCTAGCTGTTGGCCAAAAACACCTAGGTTGTAGCCAGATAGCTTTCTACTGAGCGCATGATTATTTTCTCTTTCCTTATCTCATGTAGGCTTTGGTTAAGGGAACCTCTTAACAAGCGGGCAGAAAAGTGGCCATTTTAGTTTTCGTTTTTGAGGACTGCATAGTCTTTTTGCAAACCAAAATACTATACTTTATACTTATACACATGCATGAGCCTGGTCTCTTTTGAAAGATGACATTCTGAAGTTTCTGATACAATAAAGATAATTCACTTTTAGTGCTAATGAAATAGAGTAACATAGGTGTTGAGATCAGAGGCTCTGTGTAGGATTGTTAGTAACTGTCTAGCTCAGTGTTTCTCAAAGTGTGGGGCGCGCCCCCCAGGGGGGGGGCGCAGAGGCATGACAGGGGGGCCTTGAGATTAAAAAAAAATAAAAAAAATAAAGATTTTTTTTTTTTTTTTTTATTATTACAGAAAATTATCACTAAATGCTTATTTCCTATGTTCGCTTTGTAAATTCCCAGTTACTGAGTGAAGATCTGCTGTTTTGCAAATATGTCAAAAACAGAGCGACAGTTACCTGACAGAACATGGACTGAAATGGGAGAACTGTGTGGGCTTTTGCTCTGACGGTGCGCAGGCCATGGCAGGGAAAAGGAGGGGGCTACAGGCGCTCATCAAGGGGGTCTCGCCAAACGCGCAATGGACGCATTGTAAATTCACAGAGAGGCGCCAGCGTCAAGACAGCTTAGCCCTGAGCTGAATGAGGTTTTGACAGAAGTTATAAACGTGGTATATTTCATCAAAATCCGACCCCTGAAAGCGCGCCTGTTCTCTGCGCTGTGTGAGGAGATGGGAGCTGACCATTCTGCAGTGCTGTTTCACAGCGAGGCAAGGTGGCTCTCGCGAGGGAAGGTGTTGTCAATTTGAAAGGTCGCGATATTGGTGTTATTTCAATTAATTTAAACATGGCCCATTTCATGACTATTTTGTTGGGGCAAGGGGGGGGGGGGGGGGGCCCAAAATATTTTGGTCCGCCAAAGGGGGGCCTGACAGAAAAAGTTTGAGAACATATGGCTGTTTACTCTAGTAACTGTTTACCTGCATATATATATAATTGTCTCCACCAGTGACTGTCTAGTTGCATATATATCTGTTCCCACTGGAGGGCGCTCTAGGCGGAGCCATCCAGGTACTCTACCTTATGGCGAGTATAAAAGCAAAGGTATCCACCCATTTCGTTCTCTCCCCCAATGTCTCTCAGTGAGAGAAGACTTGTGTTACTGCTGCTTACCATGTGAATAAAAGAAGTCACGCCAGTTCAGGCTCAAGATAGAAACCAAGCCTCTTGACCACATTATTGTCGCCCTATAGTTGAATTCTGTTAACAGGTTATGGGCCCAGATAACGCCGGGGCAAAATAGTGGAGGTACTGTAGCAAACTTAGCTGAAGTTATAGGCTAGGATAGCACCGGGAGCACCGCGTGGCTAGTCGCTAGGCCAACAAGAGCAAAAGCTAAGCATACCATTAACGAAGAGGATGGAAAACAAGAGAAGAGACAAATGGCCAACATTCAATGGAAAAGCAGAGAACTACGAGCTCTGGGAAGAGCGCATGCTGTGCTGCATGCACGGGGCGGGCTGAAGGAGACGATCCTGGGGGCCCCCACCGGAGAACTGACAGCGGAAGAGCAAGCCCTGGACGACCAGCGGAACGCCAGCGCGTACTGTGAGTTAGCGCCGATGCTCGACGACACCAGCCTGGGGCTGATATTCCGCGACACTAAATACAGAGGCCGAGAAAGCCTGGCGGTATTGAGAGAGCATTTCATCAGACAAGGAAGACCCAGAGTCGTGGCCCTCTACACAGCACTAACGGGCCTGAGGAAGGGGACCACCGAAACTGTGACAGAATACGTCAACAGAGCGGAGCAAAACACGACGCCATTGAGGAGTGCCGGAGAAGCACAGAGCGATTGGCTAATGATGGCGATGATAATGAGAGGACTACCGGAGCTGTACAAACCGTTCACACTCCTGGTAACACACGGTTCAACGGACATTACGTTGGGACAATTAAAATGACAAGATGGTGGCTACGGACGAGACGACGGCCATGAACGAGACGAAAGCCACGGACAAAATGACGACTACAGACAAGATAATGGCTGTGGACAGGATGACGACAGCGGACACAACAGCGGCGACTATCGACGTGAGATGAATTGAGACGACGCCCGGAGAATCGATGGCGGCGACTATCGACGTGAGATGAATCGAGATGACGCCCGGAGAATCGATGGCGGCGACGATCAATGTGAGGCGAGTCGAGACGACGCCCGGAGGATAACGGGACAAGAAGACTGCGCTTTTGGAGCACGGACGGCGGGCATCGCCAGACCGGCCCAGCTGCAGCGGGCCCAGAGAAGGGGACTGATCGTGGACACGGGCGCGTTGTCCCATGTCATCAACGACAGGAGTCGGTTCAAGAACTTTGACAACACTTTCCACTCGGCACTGCATGGAGCTGGCGGACGGTAGACGCATCTACGGATTCGCACAAGAGAGGGGAGACGCACAGGTATGCCTCACGGACAGCAAGGGGCGCCGGCGTACGGTGACGCTAAAGAACGCTCTATACGTACCATCGTTCCCACAAGATCTATTCTCTGTAATAGCTGCTACTGCAAGCGGCGCCAAGGTATTCTTCTATAAAGGTAAACATTTTCTTGTAGAACCTGACGGTACCCGGTTTGACATAAAGATGTACCAGAGAATATTTTATCTGAAAACGGAGTGTAATGACAACGACCAGTGTAACGATAATGATGATGTGTGTAGCGGGACGGCCAGTCACGATATTCAGACATGGCATGAGATTATGGGTCATTGTAATTACGAGGATTTACTGAAACTGCAAGTAGTGTCAGAGGGCATGCACATTGAGGGGGAGAACCGTAGACCTGACATAAATTGTGCAATGTGCAAAACGGGGAAGTTTACCCAACCGAGATACAGAAATCACACAGACAGAGTAAGGGTACCACTTGCACTAGTTGACATGGACCTAGCAGGCCCAGTAAGCAACAAGTCCATAGGAGGTTTTAGATATGTAGTCTTTTACAGACGTGTGTACAGGGGCAGTGTTTGTTTACTTTATCAAAGAAAAGAGTGACACACTCCAGGCCACAGAAAGATTCCTGGCAGACGTAGCCCCTTATGGTACATTAAGATGTTTGAGGTCCGACCACGAAACCGAGTTCACAAACAGAGAGTTCCAATCACTGTTGAGAAGGCATAAGATAAGACACGAGACGCCATGTCCATATCCCACACACCAGAGCGGGGTGGCAGAGAGGGTATGGCACACCCTTTTCGAAATGGCTAGGTGTAAGCTAGCAGATAGTAACTTACCAAAGAGCCTGTGGCATTATGCGGTGCAAGAAGCCGCTTACACCAGTAGCGGCTGGTCAATAGGGGCGCTAGAGCGCCGCCCTCCCTGGTTAAAAGAGAGAAGAAGATTTTTTTTTATTTTCTTTTAAGAGCCCTAGAAATCAAATAAACATGTTTAAAATGAATAATATTTACTCATTTTAAGTATGTTTGTGTTTCCAATGCACAATATAACGTTAATATATCAAATATAAATAATTGTTTTCAGACAGGAAGTGAATGTCTGCTAGAGAATAATACCGCCTCTATACTTTCCATAGCCGCATTTCTCCTGGGCTAGACGCATAGCGCTTACAGTGGGCGTGCACTTGTTTCATCGCTGTACTGTCGCAGCCAATCAGTGCGTAATTCGCTGTGCGTTGAAATATGATGTATTATGATGGAAACCGGGCGCGTTTTGAAGCGATCTATTATCATCTAAGCAAGCAGCGTCAATAATTTCCGTAGCCGCATTTCTCGGAGACGCTCTCTGATTGGCCGACGTCAGTTTCTACACTGGGAAAGCGTAGCCACTATTCGTTCGAAGTAGGTTAAGGTAACGTTAGAGTTTGTCTTAGAGCGTGACGGCAAGTTCTTTTGACGGTTAAGCTTAGGCACTCTTTCAAAGTTGGTTAAGGTTAGAGTTTGTCTTAGAGCAGGGCGATAGAACGCCAGGTAGTTTGCAGGCTGTTCGACGTGGAAATGGGCAAAGACAGACTCATTCATTCATTCATCAGAGTACTGTTGTGTTGTGCTAACAAGCTATTTGGCTAATAGCTGGATGCAGTCTGGACAGAGTGGATATACATCAACAGTCTGGGTCATAATTATACACTTTATCAAGCCCTCCTCGACCACGTAAACAGTGAGTTAATTCGGTCTCTCTCTCTATCTCTCTCTCTCTCTCTCTCTCTCTCTCTCTCTCTCTCGCTCTCTCTCTCTCTCACAGCGTGTTGTTGTTGATTTCGCCGCCGGTGACACATAATGAATGAATGAATGAATGAATGAATGGTAACTTGTTTAAAATGTCAAGATATATATATGTGTTCATTATTGCATTGATCATACGTGTACTAGTGTAGTATGATGAACTCGACTTAACGTTGGTAAGTCGCGCCCACCCAAATGTAGTTGACACGGCCCGCCACTGGCTTACACCAGAAACAGGTGCTTTAATAAGCACTCGGGCACCACTCGGTATACAGCGCTGACAGGAAAGAAGTGTAATCTAGCCAGAATGCACCGATTTGGATCAGTGTGTTATGCGTACCTGCAGGACAGGGGAAAACCCAAGTCCAAGGATGTAAAAGGATTTTTCGTAGGACACGACAGAGTAGTTTATCACCCCGGTAACGGGAGAGTGCAGAAACACATGCTAGTCAAGTTTGTCATGGAGACAACCTGTGAGAGCGAGACACAGACAGAGGAGCCAGAGCTGGACTCCAGAGCAAGGTGTGTAGAAATAAAAACACATCACCCCAGTGTGCTTAGTACAGTTGTGCAGACAGACAGTCAGCAACCCCCAGAGGGCGATGACGAGAAGCACCTGAGGGTGACGTCAAGTGCCCCAAGCAGTGGGAGGTATCCCCCAAGGGAACACAAACCCCCAGAATATCTGCCAGACTATGCCAGGAAAGGGAGCGACGAGGAGGACAATACAACTACCCCTGTTGAGTACTACTACAGGGTAGCCAGTGGGGTAAACCCGACCTTTAAGGAGGCCACATTGTCCCCCGAAGAGGGCAGACAGACAGTGGGAGGGAAATGGTTGTATTCGATCCAGGAGGGTATTGAAGACCACGGTAAATACAAAGTATGGTTCATAGAAAATGTATTGAATGCTGAAGAATTGAGCCATATGTTTGGTCCCAAGTTTAAGTACAAAGGTGGATGAGTTACCAGGTTTAAAATACTGAAATGGATCTTATGTTTAACCCCATGTTTAAGTACATAGGTGGGTGGTTTACAATGTTAAAGTACAGAGGTGATTCAATGTTTAAATACAAAAGAGGATCTATGTTTAAAATACAGAAGTGGAGGATTTGATCATCGTTCCAGACCACAAAAGAAAGACCTAGGCAGGTTAAACCATTTTATAGGTATGGACTTCGAACAGTCTGCCAACTGTGTAAAAATATCCCAGAAGAGATATGTGGAAAAAAGGTCCTGAGATGTTTTTGACTGAAGTAAGAAATGTATAGATAAACTGTGGGTAGCTTCATTCTGTTGGACAACCTGTACTCGCCCTGACCTATGTTCTGTAGTGAGTAAGAGTGTCATAGTATGTTTGTTGACCCCACAGAGAATAATGGAACTACGTCAAAAATATGTTTTTCGTTATCCCAGAGGTGCTGCAGACGGACAGCGGTGTTTCAGAAAAGACAACAAAGGTTTAAGGGTTTAGAGCCTACAGGGATACTATCAGCCTGTGAAGCTGAGTATATGTTTCTAGCTATGACAATGCAAAAGGTGTTTATCTAGAGCAACTGCTCGAAGTGATGAAGATAAGGTTATGAATGTATTGTTCAAAATGCAGTAGGTAATTGAAATATATCCTCTATACCGAATATGGTGTTTTTGAAGAATGGGCGTTCTGTCAAAACCCTTTAAAATGATGAACATTGTGTATATATGGAGACTGTTGTTTATAAGGACAACCAGGGGACCATTGTGATTACTAGGAACCCAATGTGTCAATATAGATGTAAACATGTCATTATAAATAATATCATCTCATCAGGTATGCCATCAGATAAGAAAGAATGACACCGGTTTACTGTCCAACGGACAACAGAGTAATAGATACTATGAGGGAGCTTCAAATGAAAATTTAAGGGATTTGCAAAGTTCATGTTTAATGTGAGGATATTGATTGTCATACCCTATGGATGTTTTTGGGATTATATATTATTTCCTTTGTTAAATGTTTTTCCCAGAAGTCAGCCAGTATGCTAATGCAAACCTAAGTGGGAGTGTTGCGATCAGAGGCTCTGTGTAGGATTGTTAGTAACTGTCTAACTGTACATATTGTTATGGATAGTGTTGTCTGAGGACCCAATCGCGGAACAGAACGAGGAGAGAACAGGCAGACAAGTGGAACGAGACGTGGAGCCAGGGGTGAAGTGTAAACATTTTCTTTACTTCAAAAAGGGTTGCAACCAAAACAAAGAATAAACGAGAGCAGGTACAAAAACAAACAGAGGAACCACAGCAGAGCTGGTAGGGGATGGCACAACTAATCTACAAAATAAACACTAATAAAACGAGACTGTAAAAATGAAAACAAAGATGATAATACAAACTGAAAAACTAGACTTACTGAAAAAGGGAGACAAGGAACGAATGACAGCTCAAGGACGAGGGTAACAGCAAGGACAGGATACTCAGGAAACATCAAGACAGGGATCTCCAACAATGAACCGACAATGGAGGACAGGAAACACACAGCATATATAGACAGACTAATTAAGACATGGGACACAGGAGGGCTAATTACCAACGAGGCACACATGGGGAGAAACACAAGACCAAACACTCTCGGGAAATAAACAGGGAAACAAACAAAACTAACCACACAAGAAAAGACTGAACACTTGACAGAGTAAACAACCACCATACAAGGGACAAATAAAACAATTAACAGGGGAACAAGACTAAAGATAACACAAGGTTAAAACACATGGGAGACAACACAAAGGCCAGGAATAAAAGTCTGTGCAAAGGTGGGGGCTGTTGAGGAGGAGAGGAAAGTCTGTGCAAGGGTGGGGGCTGTTGAGGAGAGGAGAAGGTCCCAGGTACAGGCGAACCCTCACACATTTAAACAGTTTACTCTAGTAACTGTTTACCTGCATATATATAATTGTCTCCACCAGTGACTGTCTAGTTGCATATATATCTGTTCCCACTGGAGGGCGCTCTAGGCGGAGCCACCCAGGTACTCTACCTTATGGCGAGTATAAAAGCAAAGGTATCAGCCCATTTTGTTCTCTCCCCCAATGTCTCTCAGTGAGAGAAGACTTGTGTTACTGCTGCTTACCATGTGAATAAAAGAAGTCACACCAGTTCAGGCTCAAGATAGAAACAATGCCTCTTGACCACATTATTGTCGCCCTATAGTTGAATTCTGTTAACAATAGGTCTGAACTTGAGTTGTAGAAAAACGTGTTACTCACGTTTTTCTGTAGTACATTTACATTTACATTTAGTCATTTAGCTGACGCTTTTATCCAAAGCGACTTACAAGTTCTGTACGACAAGCCATCCGGAAGAGCACAACTCTATCAGCTGAGTAACAATGTTCATCAAAGTGTTGAGTGCTACAGTGTAGGTTAGTTTATTAGGACAAGTGCATGACAGTATGGTTAGTTAGGGTTAGATTTTTTTTTTTTTTTTTTTTTTTTTTTTATAGTAGTTTATAATAGTTTTTTTTAGTTAATAGTCCAGAAGTAGTATTTCCAAAAAAATTGGTATGGCTGAAAAAACAGCCTGCGTCCATAGCCTGAAGTATTGTGTAGTACATGTCCAAATTTCATACAAATCTGTTCAGAAATAAGTGATTAGAAGCGTTTTTGGTAAAAAGTGAGAGCTCAGAAAACGATTTTCTCATAGACTTCAATGCATTTGACGGAGAATTCTCTTCCTGTTTTGGCTCATGACTTTTCACCTAGATCCCTGATTCGCTCATTCCCAAGTCGGATACCATTGGAAAGCCCTACTCATTAGTTACAACCCTGTCCAATAACTTTCGAGATCGCCAAATGATTGACGGAGGTAGAGGCTCGAGAGCCGGGAGTGGTATTTGAAAAAATTAAAAGTCTGCCGTCTACCTCATATATCGGAATGTAACTCGAGAACCGCTGAACGGATTTTGTTGCCTGAAACGGCTATCGACAGGCAACAAATAGGGCGATATATATATTGTATTAAAAAATATGCACACCCGAGCCGCTAGAGGTCGCCAAAGTGCCAGTGGGCAGATTGTCCTCAAGAGGGCCCACATGTGGGCCCCCAAGTGTTAAGAGGTTTTAAGGGACACTGGACAAGGTCTGCAGTTGAGGCTCAGGTTCTCTACAGTAAGTAGTTCAATGGACAGATGAGTAGGCCTGCACCGTCTCTAAACATTTGATTTGACATAGCCTCCAGTACATAGGCTGCAGTTTTAATACACAGATTTGAGGTCAAATGAATTGCACAAATCAAATAGACCTGTTGCACTCAAATGTATGTTGACTTGATTTTAACTGTAAAATGAATCAACCTAAAACACTATCGACAATTTGGATGGTTGCTTACACAGTTGTCTCTGTGTAATGTATTTTTTTGTGAAGGACATGCTAACTGAATCTCAGCTTTAGGTCTTTCCTGTGCTCCTTCCTTGCAGCAACGACACTCGGACAACACCTAGAAGTTGTTCAATCGCAGCTTACAAAAATTACAAACATTTTACACTTGTGGTACTTTACCATCTCCTTTGTCAACTAACTGTTAGCTTCAGGGCAACATACATTTTTATCTCTATGGACGTAATTCTCTTTCCTGTCAGTTCACCTCTTCACAATAAAAGTTTTGGAAAGTGCACAGTTCTCGTATATAGGCTACCAAATTATATCAAGTAATTATCCGTTTGTGCTTGTAGTTAAATATTCAATGATGATTTCATGTATTTGCTGCAATAGAACTATCAGAGTTGTAATATCTGAGAACTGGCTCCCCAGACATTTTATTGTGAAGAGGAAAAATGGCAGTAAGCTCCCAGAAACTAACAGTTAGGTCGCTTTCACATAGAGTTTTGGAGGACTCGGTGCGGTTCTGGGGGTGAAGTTGCAACATTGTTGCATTCTTCATTTGGTTCGCCTGCTTTCACACAGGTTTCTGTCAGGCGGACCGAGACCTTCTGAACAATGTCACGCGGTCGAAAAGGGCGCTCGTCTATTGGACACAATGGAGAGTGAAGATCTCCTCCCCCTTCAGGAAGTGAGATCCGCGAAAACACAACAGCGGCAAGGTAGAAAGTAGAAACAAACATGAATGAACAACAAATGTGTGCCGTCGTGGGCGTTCTGCTCTTGCTTTGGTTTTTACAGCAACTACAATTTTTTCAAGAAGGCGCACAATATGAGCAGCAGACGAGACAACGAGGCAGAGACAATTTCATTCTTCAAATGAGAAGAGTGAAACAATGCCGAAGGAGAAGGCGAGCCCTGGGCCCTATTCCCCGTACCTGGTTCAACTAAGTCGATCAAGATGTCATTATCCAGATTCAGTTAACCCGATGTTTGAAGCCGGGATTTTCCTGTTCCTCGAAGGTGGATTCAGTCTCGTTAACTCAAGCCAGACTTGAGACCCAGGATAAGTGCGCACGGCCGCTCCAGTTGAAAAGCCAGCACGTATCGATAGCAGAGATCCTGATTCTCTAGCGGCATTGATTGATTAATTGATTTAGAACTTTATTAACGTATTGCAGTACGGCTCAATCGCCTCGCCGACAAGTTAAATGCGTTATCTATAGGCTAATTTTAAGTCCCTCATTACCTCAATCAATCAGATTATATTTCTTTAAACTTGCCTGCTGGATTGAATAATCAAATGAGATCTTGCTAGCGAAAATAATTAGTTAAGCTGTTATACAGAATAACGATACGGCTCTCTTCCCATTGATTGATGTATGGTCGATCTTTTACTTATCTCCACTGTGGTGTAACGGGTTGTTCTTTTGACTTTCACGCAGACGACCGGGGTTCGAAACCCAGTCTTTTCCTTCTTTTTGCGATGTAGGAATAATTCAATTTGGTGCACGTTGAGAGCTATATAAAGAATGACATCCTCAATGCATGTAGATTTATAATATTTTAACTTAAAACTAGGCTACTTTGGCGTATAATCATTAATATTATATTCCAAAAAATTATATTGGAAACACGGGGTTTCGAACACCGGTCGCTGGGTTGCCAGGATTGAGCACTACCGCTGCGCCACTGTGCCAGATGGGATAAATTCATTGTTTATACATTAATGAACGAGAGACCCGTGTTTAGACCCGTGTTTATTTTGAATGAAGTTTTATCTCTTTATCCTCATTCATTAATGTGACGTCAACGGCTCATTCAATTTCTCAAATCCGTCAAACAGCGCATCTCATCAGACATCTTAATCCCAGTTACAATTAAAATAACCACATAATGTGTACATCGCACCGAGCGAGCGCCACGGTATATATAACGTGCATTATTTAGGACAAAGTGAATTTAGTATCAGCATTTTGGGTCTATTTTACATTTCAAAAGCCCCCTCTGGAACAATGGAGCACAAAAACGTAATTCAGAATGGTATAACGCAGATCCTAGACTGTGGGAATAATTTCAGGAAACGCGCTGTTTCTTTGCGGGGGCGTGGCTGTGCTTCATCCGGCTAACTTGAACTTAAACCCTGCTTTCGACCAGGCTCAAACTTTTGGATCTGTTGTCATGGTGATTTGGACAATCCAGGTACGGGGAACCGGAAAGTCCGGCTTAAGTCAGACTTAACCGAAAGTTATCCGGCTAACTCAGTTATCCAGGTACGGGGAACCGGGCCCTGGTGATAAGAGACTACGACGTGTTGGCTTTGTTATTACACAGACGACAAACGAGGTAACGTTAACGTTTAAAATGATGGAAATAATGAATGAATGAATGAATGAATGAAAGAACTTTATTTAACAGATTGCAGAATAACCACTTTCAAAAGAAATGACTAATTTCTGTGCAGTGAGTGATAGAGTAGTCTAGGTAAAACAGTAGAAAAGCATGACATTACAATTATACTGTGACTTGTTTACAAGATCCAGTAATAAAACACAACATTATTATTATTTTGTTGATATATTTGTCATATAGCAACTATTATGAATTGAAAATGGGGGGACCCTGATGTAAACAAGACGAAAGTCTTTCTCTGGTCTGCATCCCCTTAACAATTGTGTGTATTTAGCTGTAACAGTCATGCTGGAAGAAAGAGAACTACACAAACATTCAGTGCAATTTAGAAAATATAGAGTATATAATATACGTTTAATTAAAATATGTCCACTATAAACATTTACACATTGAATAATCAATTAATAAACAAACAGTTCAATGATACTATGTACTTTATCTTTACAGGAGCATGTGGACCATTCCACGTCCCTGTAGTTGGTGGCAACATGTGAGTGACAACTGGAGCAACAGAGACTGGCAACTCAACTTCCGAATGAAAAGAGTGTCCTTCCTGCACCTGTGTGACATCCTGCGACCCAGTTTGACACGCGAGAATACCAACTACCGACGCCCTGTCCCTGTTGAGCTACGGGTGGCTATATGTCTGTGGCGGTTGGCAACCAATCTGGAGTATAGATCCATCTCTCACCTGTTTGGTGTAGGCATGTCCACTGCCTGTCTCATTACCCAAGAGGTTGTGACAGCCATTAACCAGGTAATGCGACGGCAATACATCAAGACACCATCTGAGGCGGAGCTAAGGGTGATCGCCCAGGGCTACAGACATAAATGGGGGTTCCCCCAGGTTGCAGGGGCAATAGACGGATCCCACATTGGCATCCTGGCACCAGCTGATGACCCTGCAGATTACTATAACAGGAAAGGTTTCTACTCGGTCCTGCTGCAGGGTGTAGTGGACCACAAATTAAAATTCTGGGACATCAATGTTGGCTGGCCAGGTAAAGTCCATGATGCCAGAGTTTTGGCCAACTCCTCGTTATATCATCGAGGCCAGAATGGCATGCTGTTTCAGGGCTGGACTGAGCGATTTGAAGGTGTGGATGTGCCCCTGGTCATTCTCGGTGATGCTGCCTACCCACTTCTGCCTTGGCTGCTGAAGCCATTTCAAGAGGGCAGAGGTGTAACACCAGCTGAAACTCACTTCAACTATCGACTCAGTCAGGCACGAATGACTGTTGAGAGGGCATTCGGACGTCTAAAGGGTAGATGGAGATGTCTCCTCAAAATATGTGATGCACACATTTCCCTGGTCAGCCACATCATCACAGCATGTTGTGTTCTACACAACTTTTGTGAAATTCACAATGAAGAATGGGTAGACGAAGATCCTGTAGATGATGGACAGGCTGGCGAGCCAGAGAACCTCCATCAGGCCAACCATGCTCGCCACATCAGAGATGCACTGTGTGCCCATTTCGCACAATGAGTAGCATGCTGTAGCACACACGCTGTGAGGCCTGAGTTGATCCGTGAAGAGTTTCTAATTTAATTTAGGCAGGCTCCGCGTCACAGCTGTCATAAGAAGATGTACACAGTTATGTACATTATGTACATGTACATTATATTATTACGTAGTACTTACCCTAAGTTCATCCTATTTCTGCATTGTACTGTGTATTGTAACTCGGTTACTCTTTTTTTTCAGTATTGTATATTGTATATGTATATTGAACACTTTTGTTTACACTTGTTTTACATACTTTTGACTTTCTATTTTATATACTTATCTATTTTTATCTAGCACACTCTCAGGAACATAACGGAAAAAAGCATTTCATATAAAAGTATTCTGTATTAAAGAAAATGTTTATTTGCTATTGATAGAGCTCTCCTTCTCTCCAGTACATGTTAATAGGTGGGAGAGGTCAACCCTCTCATGTCAAGAAGTCAGATCAATAGTCTCTATTTAAAGGTGCTATAGATACAATTCTTTATCTAGACTAATCATTAAAAAAAACTATAATAATAATAACAGATCCACAGAGCTTTTAGAAATGTGTGGAAAAGTATTGCCCCCCCCCCATACCATACTGTCAGTTGAACTGATCAGTTCCATGACAAATATTCATGAGGGAAACTGAAGCCATTCATTCTCATGTATGTTCTGCTATTTACACTGTTGTGGGTTGTTTAGTTACTATGTACCACTTCCGGTTTTTCTGTTTGATATCTCAATGTTTTGTAATAAAAAACTGATTCTGATTTAACAAGAGATAACAATTATTTGCATCTTTATTGTAACAACAGTCAGCAATAGATGTAAAATGATTTACAGTAATAAGAAAAAACAGTTGTAAATGCTGGTATCGAGAAACAGTGCAACAATTTTATAAATTGTGATTAGTAAAATATACATTTGCTGTAGGTTTGTATTTGAGAAGAAAAAAAACACTTCACCCGAGGTAGTGTATATGTGTGCTATTACCTATTGAGTAAACAATGTAAACATAGTGCAAAATTATATATAAAAAAAAATATATACTGTATGAGGTCTGTAAACATTTTTTAAATTATGAACAAGACGGAAGAGGTAGTTTAACAGGTACGTTTTGTACACTTCACTATACGTAGTGTGTACATGTGTGCAATTAACCTGAGGTGTATATGTGTGCAATTACATATTCAGTAAAAAACTGCAACACTGGCATCAAAATAATTAGGTTACAAACAAATGTTAGCCAACAGGCTACAAACACTAGCTCTAAACCCTCAGGTCACAGACACTAGTACAACAAATTAACCTAATCATTTTTCCAAATTAGCCCTTCTATACTCAGACAGAGCCCAAACAAATGATCCCAACAGGAACTCCAATACAAATGCCAGTCAAATTCCAAATGCTAGCCAAATTACCAAGCAAAATGGAACCACACTAGGTCAAATTATATATATAAAAAAAAAGAATACTGTAAGGTCTGTAAACAGTTTAAGTAATTGTAATTGCACACATGTACACTACCTATAGTGATGTGTACAAAACGTACCTGTTGCTACCTCTTCTGTAAAAGAGGTAGCAACAGGTACATTTTGTACACATCACTATAGGTAGTGTACATGTGTGCAATTACAATTACTGTACCTAATCTAATTCATTTATTTCATGGAGGACCGAAGAAGTTGTGCGTTGCGGAGCCATGGGTGCTGGTGGGTTGTGGGGGTAGTTGAGGGCCTGTGGGTTGTGGAGGGGAGCCATGGGTGCCTGTGGGTTGTGGGGGTAGTTGAGGACCTGTGGGTTGTGGAGGGGAGCCATGGGTGCCTGTGGGTTGTGGGGGTAGTTGATGGGTGCCTGTGGGTTGTGGGGGTCAGACATGGGCCAGGCACGTGGGGGCATCATTGGAGCTGTGGGCATCCACTGTGGTGCCGGCGGGGTCTGAGATTGAGGCAATACAGCTCTAGCAAAAGTCCCCATCATCTGCAGGAAGAGTTGGCTGGTGGCCTGCTGCTGCTCCTGCAGGGACCTAAAACGGCGCTCTTCTGATTCTTGCTGCATCCTCATGTAATTATCGAATGAAGCACTCTCCTGGTCTTGACGCTTTTGATCAGCCTCATCCATCTTCCTCCTCTGATGCATGAAGGCTTCCAACGTGTCAGTGCCTGTGCCACTACCACCAGCCCCACTGCCACCAGCCTTGGCCTTCCTCTTCCTGCCTTGGGCACCAGGAATAGCCCACCGTGGGGCACTCTTTCTATTGGCATCATGCCTGCTCGTGCTGGGTGTGCTGCTGGCTGTGCTGTCGTCGTCATCTTCGATTAAATCCACTGAGCTTTGATCCCCTGTTAATAAAATAAATTACAGTGTGTTTAATTAATGTGAATAACAATTTAACCAAGAATGGTTTAGAACATGTCATAGGCCTGGCATATAATTTATAAATTCATATCCTTACATACTGTCAAAGGCTAGATCATCTAAAGTGTTTGAAGCTTTTGGCGTGTGTGTGTGTGTGTGTGACTGCAAGCCCACTGGACTAGAAGTTTGCCTGGGTTATTGTTTACATTAGGTGCAGGGCTAAAGAGCTGAATGAATGAATGAATGAATGAACGAATGAAAACTTTATTTAACAGATTGCAGAATGGGTACAATACAGTACGGCTCAATACATACAATTGTTAAGGGGATGCAGACCTGAGAAAGACGTTTGTCTTGTTTCCATCAGGGTCCCCCATTTTCAATTGCTCTGGTGTGAAGTGAAGAGAGAAACCCTGTACTAGACACACAGAAATACAGATCACAAAAAAAAAACTCTTACCACTTCTGTCTAACTCCAGATCAGCGGAATTTTCAGTCGGTGCTGCCGGTGATGATGCCGTCTGGGTCTCATCTTCGAAGGACTCGACTATATGTTGCGGGCTGGATGTTGGTCTTGTGCCGAGTATAGCGTCCAGGTCATCGTACCACGGGGACTTGTCCTTCTCGTCCCCCGAACTCCCACTTTTTCTCAGCAAGTCACGGACTTTAATATATTGCTGGCGCAGTTTTTTTATTTTAACGTGGCACTGATCTATTGTTCTGATAAACCCCATTACCGCCATCCTCTCTGTAAACAACTTGTAAACCTCGCTGTGCCCACAAGTAGTTGTTTGATTTGGTCTTCTGACCATATGCTGATGAGGGCTTTCACCTCATCATTCGACCACGTCTGTCCACGAGACATGTTTATAAAATGAACAGTACTTACTTGGGTTTAACAGTTTTTTAATATAGGTCGCTTTCACACAAAGGGCTGTAAGCTTGTTCTGCAGTGAAATGCGCGCGCTGCGGTGTTTTTGTCTTCCTTCTTCTACCCAAGATGCATAGTTTCTCAGGTGACTTCCTGCTTTTGGTTCAATGAAGCCGAACCGAGACCGCCGTTTTCAGGCGGAATAGAGTTCGCCTGTTTGGTCCGCGGACCGAGTTCGACGCGCATTCACACAGACCCGAAAAACCGGACTATCGAATTCTGGTCCAAAAGTCCGGACCAAACAGCCCCTGTGTGAAAGCGACCTTAGCTTACAAAGGAGATGGTAAAGTGCTGAAGGTGTAATACTTTTGGCCCTTTTTTTTTTTTACTTCATTTTTTTACTTCATTTTTTTAACAACATAGACAATACAGTTCAACATACAAAATTATAAAGACATAGTATCAAAAATGAGAAAAGAAAAAAATTGTGACATGGGTCCTTCGGTCCATTCTATATTTACATTGTTTATTTACATTTCCATTTATTTTCTTGTTTCCTTTTCATTGTTCTGTGATGTCGTCCTTTTTCTTCCTATATTCCTCCCACGTTTCCCATTTTGACTCAAATGTCTCCTCTTGCAGCCTCAGCATATGTGTGATTCTCTCCATTTCCTGTATCCCCTCTATTATCTCTGTCCATTGTTCCTTTGTCGGTGCTTCTACTCTGTACCAGTTTAGTCAGCTTTCTTGGCTGCTACTAATAGTATCTTAATCAAGTATTTGTCTTCCCCCTGAATTCCTTCCTGTGATAGGTTTCCCAGATACAATACTTGGCCTGCCTGGGGTATTTCGTATCCTACTATTTCATTTATTATCTCTCCTATCTCTTCCCAATAGTTTCTTATTTTCTGACATCCCCAGAATATGTGTGTGGTTCGCTACTTCTTGTCCACATTTTCTCCAACATGGTTTCTGTGCTGGTGTGTAATTGCCCTGTATTTCTGGTGTTATAAAGAATCTAATTATGTTTTTCCACCCAAACTCCCTCCATATCCTTGATCCTGTGGTTGATTGTTGTATCTTACATGTGTTATACCATTCCTCCTCTGTTATCTCTATTTCTAACTCTTTCTCCCACTTTTCTTTTATATAAAGGTTGTAATTCCCTTACTGTCCATTATTGCCTGATATAGTGCTGATATAACCCTCCCCTTCCTTCCTTCATATGATTTTACCATTATCTTAATTACCCCATTCTGTTCTTTGTCTCTGTCTTATTTTATTTCTTTGTTATAGTAATCTCTAATCTGCAAATATCTAAAGTGGTCTCTATTCTCTAGTCCGAATCTTTCTTTACATTTTTGTAGGGTCTGCATCTCCCCTCCTTCTATCATTGTACATATTGCGGTTACCCCCCCCCCCCCCCCCGTATCTCAGTATCTTGGATCCTTTTTCTAGCTTGTATTTCTTTACTATTGTGTTCCGTATGTTTATAGTGAATTTGGTAATTGGGTCTAGTAGTTGTTCCTGTCTTCTGAACAGCTCCCTATCTCCTATTAGTGCCTGCACTTTGAATCCCTCTCTTTTGGTGTCTATATCTTTCCATTTGGCTTCATAATTCACATTGCACCAGCATGCTACTGTCCTAAGCTGTGCTGCATAGTAATAGCCTTCTAAACTGGGTACTGCCATTCCTCCTTTCTCCTTTGGTAGTTGTAGAGTCACATATCTGATCCTTGTCTCCCCCCCCCCCCCCCCCCCCCCAAATGAATCTTGATATCTGTCTATCCCATTCCCTGAATAGTTTTTGTGGTATTAATATAGGTAAAGACTGAAATAGGTATAATAACCTTGGTAATATGTTCATCTTAATGATTTTGATCCTTGAGCTGAAATCTAGGGGCATTACTGTCCATCTTTCTAGGTCTCTCTTGATTTTCTGATTAATCTGTGTATAGTTTGCCTCATATAGCCCCTCCACCCCTCTTGTAATGTTCATCCCTAAGTACTTGATCCTGTCCATGTCCCATTTCATTTTGTATTTTTCTTTGATCTCTATCGTTGGCGTGTAGTTCAGTGCTAAAGTCTGTGTCTTCGTCACGTTGAGTCTATACCCTGAGTAATATCCATATTCTGTCAGTAAATCCATCAGTGTCGGAAAGCTTATGTCTGGTTGCCTCATATATACTATCACGTCGTCTGCGAACAATTTATGTTCTGTTCCCCTTATATCCACCCCTTTTTTATTTCTTTGGTCTGTCTAATTAGTTGAGCCAGTGGTTCGATGAATACATCGAAGAGCGTCTGCGAAAGACAACAACCCTGTCTGGTAGCTCTCTCTAGTTTAAATCCAGTCCGTCAGACTACCATTTACCTTAATCCTTGCCGTCGGTTCTTGATATAATGCCCTAATTGTTTTCATAGCGTTTTTGTCTAATCCAAATTTCTCCAATACTTTATATAGAAATATCCAGCTTACACTGTTGAATGCTTTTTCTGCATCTAGGCTAACAAATACTGCACTTCCTCCTTCCTTTTGTATCTCCTCTACTATCTGCACTGTCTTCCTTATGTTATCCTGTGTCTGTCTTCCTCTAATGAATCCGGTCTGGGCTTCATCTATAATATCTGTCATAAATGTCTCAAATCTTTTGGATATTATTGATGTATACATCTTGTAATCTACATTAAGTATGGACACCGGTCTGAAACTGCTACATAGTTCTCTATCTTTCCCTTCTTTTGGAATTGTAGTAATTATGGCTTCTTTCCATGAAGGTGGCATTGTGCCTTCTTTCATTGTGTGTCTGAATGCTGCTTCTAATATGGGGCTCAGTTCCTGTCTAAATGTTTTGTAGAATTCAGAAGGGAATCCGTCGCTACCCGGTGACTTACTGCTCTTTGCTTTACTGATCGCATTCCCCACTTCTTGTTCTATAATCTCTGCGTTTAATATTTCGTTCTGTTCCTTCCCTATCGATGGTAGATCTAATTTTCCTAAAAATGTCTCTATCTCCTCTTCTCCTGCCGCTATCGGTTGTGTGTATAGTTTCTTATAGTATTCTTCAAATGTCTTCTCTATTTCAGCTGGTTCTCTTAGTATTTTGTTTGTGTTCGTGATCCTTATTGTGTGTATTGTGTTCAGTTTTTGTTGTGTCCTGATTCGTCTAGCTAAAAGTCTGGTCGCTCTCGGTCCTCCTTCATAGTCTGTTTCTGTCATGGTTTTTGCCTTATTTCACCTTTCTGTGAGGGACAGCTGTCTATTTTTGCTTTATTTCACCTCTCTGTGAGGGATAGCTGCCAATCCCTGTTCCCTGTGGTTAATTGCCTCATGGGTCGGCAGGTGTGTGGGCTTGATTGCACCTGATGCAGTCCAGCTGTGCCTATGGCCATGTGGAGTCTATTTAAGTTTGGAGATCGCAGTGTCAACTGCCTTTTCATTTCCTAGTGTTGGTTGTCCTTTTGGTCACGCTCATTATATTGAAGTGTAGTCTGATCTCTGATTCAGAATTGAGCTTTATGGTAGTCATTCTTATTTTAGGCTACTCACGTGATTCTACACATAAACTCCCTTAGTGGAGGTTTATTGTTTTACTTTTTCAAATATAAACTCCTTTATTAGGAGGTATCCTTGTGGCTTATTTACTTTTATACTATACCTCTTTATTGAGAGTAGTCCTGTTTTTTGGGACTTGATTTATTTTCTTGATTACTCACTTTGAGATTTCCACCTGTAAAAGTTGTTTTCTGTTGTTTAATTTTTCCCCTCTCCTAAAATATCTGCGTAAGTGGTTGTCCGTGTCATGGATAACTTTAAGAGTCCCTGTTATCTGCTCATGACCCACACACACACACAGCCCTCACAGTTTCATGTATCTAGCTTTCTTCTCTATTTCTGTCAGCAGTTCTTTGTTTATCTTTCCTCTAACTTCTGAAGTGGATTTCCCAAGCTATTTCGGTTCTGCTCTGCTCAGAACCGGGTTGCTTTGTTCCCTCTGCGTTGTGTCTATATCTCTTAAGCTCTGGGAATCACTTCTCTTCTTTCAGCGGTGCAGGCAGACGGAATTAGGAGGAAAAAGGTTATATAACAGTTGTTTAATCAAAGTTTAAGAGTGTATACAAATTACAATAATTGTTATGACAAAAGAATGCTATAGTTGTGATCAAAAACACTGTGCCGTAAGTGATACAACTAGACTAAAGAGAATGATAGTTGATTAGTTGTTGAAAGTCTCTGTTCTCTGTTGATAACAAAGAGTTGGTTTTCCCTCCAAAAAGTTCCTTTGTGTTCTGCTCCTGCTTCCTTGTGGATGAGATGGTAGAGACGTCTTGTCCTGTCGGTTGGGTTGTTCAGAGTCCTTCTTCCCCCCATCACACCCCATTATATCCCCAAGGCCCAGTGTCTCGGAGTGATGACATCACCACATTCTTTCCTCCAATGCCAGGCCGGCTAAGCTTACATTTGAAATTAGGGGTTTGGCTTAAGGCCAACCCTCTTCACTTTGTTTTTGCCCAGAGAATATTTTCCCTGTATTTTTACTTAAACACATTACTTGAATACTTTGATGAACCTCAAGATATATTGATTACATAAACACAGATAATCATACTTAAACACATTACTTGTACAAATTACAATAATACAGTTTTAGTATGACTTCATAATTATTACCACAATGTAAACACTTTTAATTATATTTTGTGTGTGTGTGTCTGTGTGTGTGTGTGTGTGTATGTGTGTCTATGTGTGTCTGTGTGTGTGTGTCTATGTGTGTTTGTGTGTGTGTGTGTGTGTCTGTGTGTCAGGAGACTCCTAGTGAGATAACATGTTTACGTGACCTTTTGGTCTTTTGTTCCGATCTTACAGAGCCCATTGTCTTAAACTCTTCCAAGGGCATGGCAGCTGGCCCTTGGGTTCCTGTCGTAAATAGAATCATTTGACCACTCACTCCATATGTAAATCGACCTCTGTGTGCCCACAATGGCAATCAGTCTATGTAAACACACACACAATCTATGAATTATTGTTTTGAGGGCCAAGTATTTCTACACATTAGTTAATCATGAGATCTATGTTTGGGAATTTACCACACTTCCTTTACCTCTCTAAGTGTCTTTTGGTTCTTTGAGCTTTGGTGTTCTTTCTCTAATTCTTTCAGTTTCTTTATCAAGTTCTGGTATGTCTCTATTCTGGCCTTCTTGTGTAATGCCGTCTTTACTATCAATTTTCCACGTATTACTACCTTTACTGCATCCCATAAAATGTTTGGGTCTACCTCTCCATTATCATTTTCTTCTCTGTATCTAATTATGTCTCCTTTTACTTCATTAACCAAACCTTTGTTATTTAATAGTCCTACATTGAGTCTCCAAACTGTATTTCTCCGCCTACTTTTAAGATTCAAGATATATTGCGCTATGATCTGATATGTCCGTCACCCCTATCCTGCAGTCTTCTACCCTGTATCTGTCCCGTGTTGTCATGAGAAAATAGTCTATCCTTGAATATGTTGTGTGTGGATGCGAATAATGTGTGTATTCTCTATCTAGTGTGTGCATTTCTCTCCATATATCCATGATTCCTAATTCTGCCATTTGTATATTCATATATTTGCTAATGTTTGTCCTCCATTTCTTTGTGCTTGTCGTATCTATGTCATAGTTCAGTACTACATTAAAATCACCTGTACAGATTAGGACCCCTTCCCCTTCCATCGCTATGATATCAAAGATTGTTTCAAATAAATATTTCTCACTTTCTGGTGGAGCATATACATTCACTAGTGTTACCATTTGACCTTCCATTTTCCCCTCTCCATTACATACCTCCCCTCTTTATCCCTTATTTCCCTGATCATTTCAAACTTCACTGTGTTCTTAATTAGTATAGCTACTCCTCTTCTAAGGTTCTGTTTAAAAGAACTATAAAACAGATTCTCATACCCGAATCTCTTCAGCTTTTCATGTTCTTGTAAGAAGATAACCTGCGCCTCTTCTTTCTTAAGTTTCGTCATCACCTTACTCCTTTTAATCGGATTATTCATACCATTTACATTCAGCGACATCATTTTGATACCCTTAACTTGTGTCATATTTCTTTTCCAAATGTTCTCCCATTCTACCCATGTCACATACAATAATATTTGTGCTTGTAGCCACTGCTATCCCTGTCTGATTTACATACATATAACCATAATCAACATTAACTTCAACATTAACACTTGGAACTTCCATGGTAGTTGAGGGACTCAGTCATCTCCCTCTTTCCCCCGCTGGTGGGTGGGGAGTAGTGGCTCTCCTAGTGAGAGGGCTCCCCCTAGTGGCTAAGAAATGCGCACTATACATGTCCAGCTCGTTCTGTGTGCAACCTCCGAGCTCCCGGTCATAAGCTCTGCATTAGTCACTTTCATGTTCCCGTCTATTTGTATTATATGTCACGTGTAATCCTGTGGTTCTTTCATATCCGCCTCAATATATCTCTTGAATCTCCATGTCCTTTTTTTATTACTTTTGGTATAATTATCTCGTATGTACTTTACCATATTCTCATTGTATAAGTCCTTTTCATGTTTACCTTTACTTGTATTGTGTGTGTCCAGTTGTATACCAGTTGAATGTGTATTGTACTTATCCTTCCCTGGATCACAGTGTCCCCTCTCGTCTCCTCTCTGTTCCCCTTCTCCATGTCTTTTCGTCTTTCTTCTCAGTTGATCTGCTTTGAATCGGTTCAGATCTCCTTCACCTTCCCGTCCTCCTCTCCTCTTCCTCGTCCCCCGACCCTGGTCCATCTTCTCGCCTCCTCCAACCTCTGAATCAGCGTCGGTCTCTCCTCTTCTCCTCCCGGCACCTTCCATCCTCTCCGGTCCATGTCCCTCATCACTTCCCTCACATCGCTGCACACCCCTATGCCTTCTTTCCAATGAACCTTCAGCGTGGTCATTGGTGATTGAAATCTGATTCCTTTCTCTTTCAGAGTATTTTTTATCTGAACATAGCTCTGACGCTTTACAGCCACCTCTGTTGAATAGTCATGGTCGAAGGTTCTCCGAATGCTCTGCGTGTTAGCTTGGTTAGCTATTGCGCTAGCTTGTTGGTTAGCTATTGCGCTAGCTTGTATGCTAGTCTGTATGCTAGCTTGTAGCTCTGCTACCCAGGTGGGCATCTCTGGTCTGTCGCCCTGCGTTATGCTAGTTTGAATTACCTCCTGCGCCACCTCCTCGTGTCGATAACTTTCTCTGAGCTCGTCCTGACCCTTCTTTAATTCTTCCCTGAGTCTGTCGATGTTGCTCCGAATGCTCTGCGTGTTAGCTTGGTTAGGTATTGCGCTAGCTTGTTGGTTAGCTATTGCGCTAGCTTGTATGCTAGTCTGTATGCTAGCTTGTAGCTCCGCTACCCAGGTGGGCATCTCTGGTCTGTCGCCCTGCGTCATGCTAGCTTGAATTACCTCCTGCGCCACCTCCTCGCGTCGATAACTTTCCTCCGGTGTTTGTACTTCTTCTGGCCGTTCTGGGGTCCCTTTTCTCTCGCTTTTTCTCGTGTTCATCCTTCCTTTTCTCTTATATCCTTGAATTGTCACTTTTTATTTTGTTTTAGATAGTTTTACTTCCTTTTTTCGATATTCTTTGACCGGGAGCTCTTTTCTATGGCCGCTTACCCGAACATCTCAAACCGGAAGTCACTTTTGGCTTTTTTACAGCGTGGCGCTGGCTGCAAGCCATCTAGAATAGAGTTTGTCTGTGTGTCAGTATCTCTCTCTGTCTGTCCCCACACAAGTAGACCAATCACAGCTCACCCTGCTACTTGCACAATAACAGCTTACATTGATACGTACATACAGCGAACCACAAGGTAACACATTAGCTAGTGATGTTAATGTTAGCAACTTACGTTATCTAAACTCTTATCAACATTATATGGGAGGAGGGGTGTGGTTTTTGTGTCGGCTGCAGAGGAAGAGTTAGTGACTCAGCCGAAGCAGCAGTAGGTGAGGGTTAATTGGCACAGGTGCAGCTTGTCTGGTTGATTATCTCTCCTTTATACAACGGCATGCAAATTTCTCGATTCTGATTGGCCATTCACACGTCTTTATTGGCAACAATCCACGGTCCTGGGCTCAGGACCCGCCCACAACCAAATCACATAACCCTCCCCGGCTCACTCCGGGAGAAAACAGGATCGCGGACAACAAATGGTTATGTTGAAAGCACCATAACGACTAAATATGAAGCGATTCTGTCAAGGGGAATGTGTTAGTATTTTAAACAATGTTGGATGATGTAATTGATGGGTCTTGACTCAATCTAGAACAAAAGAAAAATCGCGGATTGATTGATAGATTAATTGATTGATTTAAATGTCTTCCTTCCTACTTTCTACTGACTGCAGCGTTCTCTCTCACACTGTCGCTGGCGTACCCACAAACACACACACACACATACACACACACACACACACACACACACACACACACACACATACACACACACACACGCACACACACACTGTGACACACACACACACACACACACACGCACACACACACACACACTCCTGTCTGCAACAGCGGGGGAGTCAGACTGAGAGAGAAGCAGCGCTGTTTTAAGTGAGCATGGTATATTGAATTGATTGATTGGTTGATTGCTAATTTTATTACTGTACCCCTGGTTTCCAACTGGTTAAGTTTAGGCTAAAAGAAATAAATAAAAAAATAGGGCGAAGAAAACGTTTTTTTCCTATAGGGCAAAGAAAACGTTTTAATTTGTTTTACCTACTTTATATTCTGCATCTGGTAATAAAATTTTCAATCAATCATTCCAATAATACACAGTTGGATGTGTTAGTTGGTTGGATGCACTTCAAGCTGCTTCCACATGAGGCAACTTCTCTCAATCATTCCAATAATACACAGTTGGATGTGTTAGTTTGGTTGGATGCACTTCAAGCTGCTTCCACATGGAGTTGTGGGAACTACTTTTTCTGGCGGATGGTTTTTTCAATAAATCTTCGATTAATGTGTGTTTATTGTATAGAAATAAGGTTGGATGAATCTGGCAGTTGTATAAAAGCTTTACACCACGTGCAGTCGTGATTTGTGACCAATAAACCATGCCTAGGGGGGTCTAACGACCCTCGGCTGCGCCTCGGGCCTAACAACCACCCCTAGGCATGGTTTATTGGTCACAAACCACTCCTGCGTGTGATGTAATGCTTAAATATACCACAGTGAGACTGGGACAAGACACACACCTACCTGAGCACAGAGTGAGAGCATGACTCGCTGGAATTGAGTAGCTACCTGGACCCTGTAGTGGGGCGACAGTGGGTCAGGAGGTAGAGCAGTCGTCTCGTAATCGGAAGGTTCCCGGTTTGATTCCCGCTCCTCCCAAGCAGCGTGTCAAAGTGTCCTTGAGCAAGACACTTAACCCCTAATTGCTCCTGTTGAGCAGGTTGGCACCTTGCATGGTCGGCTCCACCATCAGTGTGTGAATGTGAGGAACAATAATTGTAAAGTGCTTAGAGTAGTTAGACTACAGATGGAAATTAGCTTCTGCTAAATCTGGTGCAAACATATTTTCATGTAACAATGATTAATGTAAATGCACATTATATAAATAATGCACAGACCACAGACATGATCCATCAGATAGAGGCATGGGTATTAATAAGATGTGTACATGGGGATATTCACAAATATTCTGTGGTGCCAGTGGAAATTTGCTAGCATGGCAAAAATCATAGTGTAAAGGCGGTTGTTATTTCCCACCTTATTGCTATTGGGCACAGATTGGCTGGGGTTTCCTAGGTTGGTTATGGAATGTGTGGAGGTGTGTTTATGACCAGTAAAGAAATGTTGAATCTGTGCTGTGCTCAGTGGTGTTGTGAGGTTGTCTGGCACTGCAGACGGGAGGGGAACCAATAGCACTCCATGGAAGAGTTCCCACTTGTGATGAAACTCTAGGCTTTGCCTTTGACCAATTGATAAAAATGTATTGCCAAGTGATAAAAAGTGATGGTCCAAATGCAGCACAGACGTATCCACACTTTACATTGATTAGGGAAAGGTTGTACAGAGTGAGTGGTGATACTCCGAAAAGCAACCTAAAGGCATTGCACTGAGGTGCACAGGGATATCGTTTTGTGTTAGTTCTAATGGCAAACGTTAGCCAAACTAACATTAGACAACGTTAGTAACATATGTTAGCCTAGCTAACCAACTCTCAGTAAAGGTTTGGAGTGACATTTGTGCCAATGTGTGACAAACTGCTCAGAGCTAGTAACTTTATATCCAGATTGCACAGGGAAGCCACGCCATTATTAGCCTCTGTGTTATTAGCCGTTAGTAGCCTCTGTGTTATTATCCGTTATTAGCCTCTGTGTTATTAGCCTCTGTCTCTGGTTCAGAAATAAGCTGGGATTGTACAATTTCTAGGTACCTTTTGAGTGTTGTTGCTGCAAAGGAGGAGCCCAGGACAGACCTAGGCTGAGATTCTGTTTAAGATAAGATGAGATAAGATATTCTTTTATTGATCCCCTTGGGGAAATTCAGGCATCATAGCAGCATGGGGGAGGGGGGGGGGTACAGGTAGTAAAAACAACACAAGCAGTGTAAACAAATAGGTCAATATAATTTACTATCTAACTAACTGAAAAATATATTCACAGTGTCACATAAGGTGCAGTATGCATAAGATAGTGTTATAATTTACTATCTACTGAAATATACATTATTCACAGTATCACAGTATCCACTGAAATATACATTATTCACAGTATCACAGTATCCACATAAGGTGCAGTTTCAAGTTCAAGTTTCAAGTTTCTTTAATAGTTGTCCTACAGAAGTACAGAATACTTTCATACAAAATGCTTCTTACTGTTACGCTCCAGAGACTGTGCTAGACAAGATAAGTATCAAATAACATAGTATAGCATGTAAATTAGAAGTAGAAAATGAGGTCACAGTGTTCAGTATAGACATATGTACAATGTTCGATGCAGAATAGACGTAACTGAGTTACCATATAATATACAATACTATGCAGTGTACTAATATACAATACTATATAGTGCAAGCAGAATGGGATGAGGTACAAGGACTCAGAACACAGCCCTGGGGGGCCCCTATGTTGAGGGTGATGAATGAGGAGGTGCAGTTGCCTGCTCTCACCACCTGGGGTCTGCCCGTCAGGAAGTCCAAGACCCACTGGCAGGTCCCTGAGCTTGGCTATGAGTTTGGAGGGGACTATGGTATTGAATGCCGAGCTGTAGTCGATGAATAGCCTTCTCACATAGTTCCCCTTCCTCTTGTCCAGGTGTGATGCTGCTGTGTGCAGCACATGGGCTATGGCGTCCTCCGTGGACCTGTTGGGGCGGTATGCAAATTGCAGGGGGTCCATGTTGATGGGGAGGGAGGAGCAGATGTAGCCCTTTACTAGCTTCTCAAAGCACTTCATGGCTATGGAGGTGAGAGCTACAGGGCGGTAGTCGTTGAGGCAAGCAGGCTTGGATTTTTTGGGTACAGGGATAATAGTGGACTTCTTCAGGCAGGTGGGGATGACAGCCTGTTCTAAGGACAGGTTAAATATGTCAGTGAATACCGGGGCCAGTTGGTCGGCACAGACTTTTAGGACGCGGCCGGGGATGCCGTCCGGTCCTGCTGCCTTCCTGATATTCACTTTTTTAAAGGTCCGCCTCACCTCATGCTCTGTTACCCTGAACACTAAGTCTCCATCAGCAGCAGACCCCCCCCCCCCCCCCCCCCCCCCCATTGCCGTGGCTTGTGGGCTGGTGTTGTTATTACCAGCATCAAACCTTGCATAGAAGGTATTGAGGTCATTTGCTAAGGAGATGTCACTGTTCAGTTTGAGGGAGGTGCCTTTGTAGTCTGTCATCGTTTTGAGCCCCTGCCACATAGCTCTGGAGTCAGCCTGTTCAAACTGGAGTTCAATTTTATCCCTGTAGCGCCGTTTTGCCTCTATTACTGTCCTCCTTACGTTGTATCGCGCCACCTTGTGGTCATTCATGTTGCCTGCCACCGGGCCGTCGTTGTATGCTTTGGTGCACGCTTTCAGAGCTTCACGGACGGATTTGTCTACCCAGGGTTTTTGATTTGGGTAAACTTTAATTGTGGTAGTGGGGATTGTTTCTTCCACCAAAGTACGAACAAAGTCCAGCACTGTCTCCGTGTAGACATTAATGTTATCTGTGTCGCGGAACACACCCCAGTCTGTGCACTCAAGCACAGCTTGGAGCGTCTCCTCTGACGCCACATCCCATTTCTGCACCTCTCGCGAGACTACAGGAGTGCTCTTGATTCTTTGTTTATATTTTGGTGAAAGAAAGATGGCGGCATGATCAGACTTCCCGAAGCCACTAGCAGAATGAGCCTTGTATCCACCCTTGAATTGCGTGTAACAGTGGTCTAAAATGTTACCGCCTCTGGTGTTACAAGTCACATACTGATAGAAGTCAGGCAAAACCTTTCTCAGATTGGCGCTATTGAAATCACCCACTACTACAATGGCGGCGTTAACGTTTGCTGCTTGGATTCTATTTACTTCGTCGTGGAGCTTCGAGAGCGCGGCACCAGTGCTGGCTTGCGGTGGAATATACACTCCGACCAGGATGATCGCCGTTAACTCCCTTGGGAGGAAGAAAGGTCGACACTTGATGGTTATATATTCCAGGTTGGGGCAGCAGTGGTTCGATAATTCCTTCACGTTGGCTGGATCGCTCCAATTGTTGTTCAACATGAAGGCGATACCTCCTCCATGCTGTTTGCCGGATTCTGCTGTTCTATCCTTGCGGTGAATGAAGAAGTGATCGGCCGGTTGGATGGCGTGATCTGGGATTTCTGGCGACAGCCACGTTTCAATGAAGCAGAGAGCATTGCAGTCTCTAACGTCTCTCTGGAATTTAATCCTTGCTCGGATGTCGTCTAGTTTATTGTCAATTGATTGTATATTGGCTAGCAATATACTGGGTAGTGGCGTTCGGTGTCGTCTGGTTCTCAGTCTGTTCCAGATTCCAGCTCTCTTCCCTCGCCGCCTGATGATTCCTTTGTTCCTGGGGTCGGGATCTGGTCCCATTGTCCTCAGAATCTCCACAGGCCATTGCTGCGGTTCAGAGAGCTGATCCAGGGAGTAATCCAGTCGGTAAGTTTTCCTTAATCCAATGTCAATGATTGACTGACGGTCATACACATATAATGCACCAACAGTTGGTGCAAATAAAACTCTTAAAACTATAAAAATTAACAAAAGTGAGCACAGTCTCGACGGAGCGATCAGAAAGGCAGCCGGTCGTAGCAGCGCCATTAGTGGTAGTGTTATTGTCCTCATTGGGTTCCTATTAGTCCTAGGTCAATGTCTGGCAGCAGTCGCTGCCCCCTGCTGTGGAGCCTGGAGGCTGCTAGTCGCTGCCCACTGTTGTGGAGCCTGATGGCCGCTGGTATGAAGGACTGTCCGAGGCGGTTAGTTGAGTGTCGGGGGGGTATGAGTCTGTGGCTGAACGAGCTTCTCATCTTGACTAGCTCGTCGTAGAGGGGGTGGTAGGGGTTCTCCATGATGGCAGCCAGCTTCCTTCTCATCCCCCTCTCTGCCATCACCTCTAGTCTAGGTAGCTCGACTCCCACCACGGAGCTAGCCTTCCTCACCAGCTTGTTGAGCTTGTTGGTGTCCCTTGAGTTGATGTAGCCTCCCCAGCATGCCACAGCATAGAAGAGGATGCTGGCCACTACAGACTGGTAAAATGACTGCAGCAGTCTATTGCACACGTTGAAGAACCTGAGTCTCCTCAGGAAGAACAGCCTGCTCTGTCCCTTCCTGTAGAGGGCCTTTGTGTTATCCGACCAGTCCAGTTTATTGTTCAGGTGTACCCCAAGGAACTTATATGAGTCCACCACCTCCACCCCTCGGATGGTGATGGGAATCGGGGGGGGCCTCTTGTTGCCCCTCCAGAAGTCCACCACCAGCTCCTTGGTCTTACTGGTGTTGAGTTGGAGGTGGTTGCTGTCGCTCCACCCCACAAAGCTCTCCACCAGGGCTCTACTCCTCCTCATCATCGTCGGTGATGTAGCTTATGATGGAGGAGTCGTCTGAGAACTTCTACGTTTACACTTACGTTTAGTCATTTAGATGATGCTTTTATCCAAAGCGACTTACAAGTTCACAGGTCAGCAGGAAGAGTACAACTCAGATAAGTAACAATGATCATCAAACAGTGTTCAACTTGGGTGCTACAGTCTTGAGTGAATAGTAGTGAAGACATTAGCGTAGGTAGTAATATAGGCAAGGACGATTATTTAATAGCAAAGTGCATGATAGTAAAAGAAGGTTCGTTTTATTTCTTTGTTATTTCAGATATTGATTGAAGAAGTGTGTTTTTAGTCGATAGTGGAAAATTGGTTTGGTTGACTGTGGTGGGAAATTTATTCAGAATAGCCTGCTTCTCTTTGATGACCCCCAGGACCTCGGATAGGAGTGGGTCTGAGGCGGCCAGAAGATGTAGAGCATCTTGAGGGTGTGTAGTTAGAGATTGACCGGAGGTAGGCGGGAGCCGTTCCCTTCGCTGCACGGTATGCCAGGTCAAGGACCTTGAAGCGGATTTGTGCGGCAATGGGAAGCCAGTGCAGCTCTCTAAGAAGTGGGCTAACGTGGGCTGACTTTGGTAGGTTGGAGATCAGGCGGGCTGCTGCTTTCTGTATGAGCAGGTCCGTTTAGCATGTCCTCCACAAAAAGGATATGGCCACGTAGAGACAATTGCCCATAGGCATAAACAGCAACAACAGGTGTAAACATTAAGACACTAGCTTAGCTTAGGCTACTTGCTTTGGAAGTTGTGTTATTAAAGTCAAGTGACACACAAGTAAACAGTAAACATTTCAAGCCTGTTTGGATAGAAGCTTGGCATTTAGTGTTGAACTTTTCTAATGAATTGACTTAGATTTAACAAGAAAACTAAAAAGTACAAAAGACTATTGTTTATTGTTGCCTATCAACACGTTTCGAGGTCGTCCCTCACGGCGCCATGATGAAGTGACGTCATCTGTTTGTGACGCTCTGTACCGGAAATCTAGTCCATTTCCGTTTTTTTTCCGACGTGGCATATTAGTAGGGCCTTTAAACTACACGCTACTTTTTATTTTTTGTTGATAAACCAATAAATAACTGAACCAGGATCATTTCAATTCGATGCTAAATAAACGTTTACGCATGCGTAAAATGTGCCAGATTTAATTTAACAGGCGTTGTATTTTTATCAATATCTTGGCCATTTCTTGTGCTAGAATCAAACGGAAAAAACTGGGCGGAAGTGCCGAGAGAGGCGGAAGTTGACTGCGAGAAAAGAAGAGTAGAAGAACGAAAGTGAGAGAGAATTCGTTCACAAGATAATTTCTGCGGAACACACATGTTTTTCAAGCCAGCAAAACTTTAGCAGTAGTAGTTCAACTCATAACAGTAGTAGTAGCAGTAGTAGTAGCAGTAATAGTAGTAGTAGTAGTAGTAGTAGTAGTAGCAGTAGCAGTAGTAGTAGTAGTAGTAGTAGTAGTAGTAGTAGTAGTAGTAGTAGTAGTAGTAGTAGTAGTAGTAGTAGTAGTAGTAGTAGTAGTAGTGAAGTATCAAGGGACTATTGTTCTGATATACAGAACCAGCTAAGCTACCCTGCGTTGTGATTTGTCCATTACTAATTCCCTTGTACTTTCAAAGACCAGGAAATGGCCTTGTTTCGACGGCAAAGAGACGGCGGTTGAAATGAAGGAGAGGAGAGGAAGTTATTGTAATGGTCCGCTTTTATTGGCAGAATCCAAAAGTAAATAACAAAAGGCTTGAATGAAAAATGGTGCTATGAAACAATCAAAGCATGAGACTGTGCCCTCAGCTCGTGTTCCAGACTAATTCGCTACAAGCAAAGTATCTCGTCTCGTCTCCTCGCTGATTCGATGGTTTCCGTCTCAGCTCGTCGTCATTCACGTCCAGTAGGGAGAAAAAACATGCGTCTGTTCGTTTGTGTTCGTTCTGTTCTACTACTCTCTCAAACTGCTCATTTTAACGCGTTTCCTCCTCCCCCATTTTTACGTCAGCTGGGAGGACGTCTTAAGAAGAGAAAGAGCTTCTGATTGGATGAGACTGTGTAGCGGCCATTTTGAAGCTCGCCTACACCGGATCTTCCCTTCTAAGGGCATATCTTTGCTGGCTTTGAATAGACTGAATCTTGGTTTAGAGAATTCTTCAGTTTTCACGTTTAAATGTATCCGGCAAATTCGATTTATCAAGTTATCAATCAAAAGTACGGTTTATTTTGCTTAAACCTCTAATGTAGTCTTTCTGCTAGGCAGTTACCCTGATTTTAAACCTTATATCTTGAATAATGGCCAATTTAGTCTTAATTTAATCCGTTTAGTATTGTAAACAGATTAATTGCTATACCTTTGAAGCTAGGGGTACTTTGTAAACCTAAATAACTGTTTTTACAAACTGATTCAGATATTCTCACCAAATTTAGTGTTATTCTTATCAGATTGGCTTGCAGCTGTCTCCTCATGCCAAAATAGGAGCGGCTCGTTCCTTTGAATCAAATTGGCTTTTTGCAGCTGTCTCCTCAGGCCAAAATAGGAGCGGCTGGTTCCTTTGAAGCTAGGGGACTTTGTAAACAACCCCCAATTTTAGGTGACTGTCCTATCGTTTTCTATAGCCAGATACCACCTGCAGGGAAGTAACACCAGGGCATTTACTGTTGGAGTAAACAGCCCTTTTGTTACTTCACCTCAGCCCTATCAGCCAGTATCGGTCTTGGGGGTTGCTGATTGCTGTGAGGCCTATTGCCTTGTCAGCCAATATCAAGTCCTGGGGGTTGCTGCTTGCTGTGCTACTTCTAGTCAATCTCTGCATATGTGATATTACTAAAATGGTGTGGTGCACTGTTCATACCATGTTTAGTAACGACCCGTAGCGGTAGACCTGTACATTATGCGTTTGAGCTTGGGAAAATCCACTACAGGTCCCCGGTTGGGGATTATATATCCCCAATATTCTTGTTAGTATTTTCTCAATCAAACTGTTCGTACATCGTACAAATACCTTAACCTTTTAACTGTTAGCAAAATCACATAAAAACCAAATATTTAAAGAATCTCTAAAGCACAGTTCATTTTTGTTAGTACCAATGCTTTCAACACCCTCGTCATTTCACTCACACAATTAACAATTATCAGTTATTTGCAGTTGACACAATTATCAGTTATTTGAATTTGACATCCGTCTAGGTCCGTTTCTTTATACAAAAAGAACATCGCACCAGTTATCAGCTTTTCTGTTTAGTAATTGCTATACTTATGTGTTTTTTAACCAAACATGTCTATATTGTGCGGCTAACTCTGAAAGAAAAGATTATTGCATCGCATTAGATTTAAACATTTCTAAAAAAGGAGAGAGCTCAAAATCTAAAAATCAAAAAATATATACACGCTCTCTCCATGGACCGCTTATGATCCTATTATCATTAGCTTTTCCTCACTTTTTGTATACCTTCGAGGTTTTCTAATAACTCGTTGCGGCCGAGGATCTCCTTCCGGGCTTGTGCTAATCACGGTTCCCTCCGGTCCTTTTGGTACACCATCCAAGTCCACAGAGGAGAAATTATTATGTTCCAATTCATAATTTTCTCCTCTGTCTGGCTCCTGTAGGAATCCCTCATCCCCTACCGGTGGCCAATCGTGTTGCCCTCTGTCTGGCTCCCCATAATCGTCCGCATCTTCTCCTTCGTTTAGGGGTTGCGCCGCCCCTGTTTCTTGCTCAAGGGCCAGTGGTTCAGATTCCCATTCTTGGCCAATATCTACAGATTTTACGCAATGCGAAATATGATACCACATAGGTGACCCTTCAACCTGTAACGCCCTTTCGGTGGCTCGGACGACTTTGTATGGCCCTTCTCGTCGCGCGCCATACCATTTACGTCTAAATACTTTAACATAAACGTGGTCGCCCGGTATGATCTGAGGTGTACTTGGCCTACTCATCTCCTCCCCGGTTTCATGCTCCTGTCTACTGGAGACATGAACCAGAATATCTCTGTGGATCTTTGACATGTATTTCACGTACTCGCGCATATCATTGTCCAGGATGTCCAAACTTGGACCTTTACCTGTCGCGCGCAAGCCTGGCACTACCATGCAACGACCTAACATCATTTCGTGCGGTGTCAAACGCAGACCGCGAATTTAGCTCGAACGACACGCCATTAATGCTAATGGGAGAGCATTTAGCCAATTCAAACCTGTGTATTGACAGATCTTAACCAATTTGTTTTTTAGTGTCCCGTTCATGCGTTCCACCAACCCCTGGCTCTGCGGGTGATAAACGGCCCCCAATCGCTGTTTTACGCCTAAATGTTGGAGTATTAAACGTACAGTTTTGTCCACGAATTCTTTTCCATTGTCGCTGGAAATTCTGTCCATTAACTCAAATCTTGGCACCACCTCTTGGCATAAGAACTTGGCCACCGATGCTGCATCCTTGTGACGGGTGGCGCACGCCTCCACCCACCTTGAAAAACGACAGACAACGACAAGAATATATCTCTTCTGATTAATTGGTTTAATCATGTCAATGTAATCAATTACAAGGTCTCGCATTGGGCCATTGGGTGTGGGGATATGCCCTGGTGACACACTAATCCCCTTACGTATATTATTTTTCAAACATATCGTACATCTCTCTATCACATGATCAATTTGACTGGCTAAATCTGGCACCCAAAAGCCATATTCTTGGCTTTTTCTACTCACCTCTCTCCGATGAGCATGACAGAAGTCATGAGCCGTATGGATCAGCAGTCCGACCAGGCCAGCAGGAGCCACCACAAATCCACCGTGGCTGCGCCATAAACCTGTAACATCCTGACTAGCCCCCCTGGTTACCCAGAGGTTTCTTTCTACCTGACTAGCCTCCTCCTGGAAAGTCAAAACATCCTTGTAAGTTATCTTGTCCTCTAACTCAACCTTGTGTGTGATAACCAAGACCTTACCTGCCCTGTCAGCACCTGTCACTTCCTTGGCAGCTTCATCTGCTCTATTGTTTCCTCGAGTTATTTTGGACTTGTCTGACTGATGAGCAGCACACTTGATTATTGCAATCTGTTTTGGTTTCATAATTGCTTCTAACAAACTCTCAATCTGGCTACAATGTTTTATGGCGCTTCCATCGGCTTTCTTGAATCCTCTCCCTTTCCACACTGTACCAAATAAAAATGCGATTCCTTGTGCATATGCCGAGTCGGTATGGATATTCACGATTTTGCCTTCTGCCATCTTACATGCTTCAGTCAGTGCGACTAATTCTGCCAGCTGAGCTGAGCAGGGTTGTACCAAGGCTTCGGCCTTTTCTACCACAAACCCTTCGCCCTGTGACCTTACCACGGAGTAGCCTGCTTTTAGTCCCTCACCAACTCGATAACAAGAGCCGTCAGTCCATAGTTCCAGATCTGGACTGCTAAATGCGAAAGCCTGCAAGTCTGCTCTGAGTTTAGAGTACCTCTCGGCTTCGGCCACACAGTCGTGAGGTTCTCCATCCTCAGGCGTAGGGATGTCCGCTGCCGGGTTCATTATGGAACACCTGACCAGAGTCATATCTTCCTGTTCCAAAAGCCTGTAATAATGTCTAATGCGAGGCATCGTTAGTGCATATTTACCGGACTCCAACAGACTCTTTAAGTCATGCCTCACCATGATATCCACTGGATATCCCATCATGATACTTGCGGCTTTCTCGTACATTGTATAGACTCCGGCCATTTCCCGGTAGCAGGGAGCCATCCCCATCTCGACCTCCGAGTAGGCAATGGAGTAGTACGCCATCGGCTGTGGTCGCGCCCCCACCCCGGTGTCCTGGGTCAACACCGCGCATGCCTGCTTCTGATCTGGAGAAGAAGAGACATATAATATGAATTTATTGGTGTAGTCAGGCAACGCCAGGGCCGGCGCTTCTAACAGTCGGGACTTGATTGTTTCAAACGCCCGTAAACCATCCTCAGTCCAAACCACTTTACTACTCAGCTTATCAACGCCCGCCTCTTTCATCATGTCTCTTAACGGTTTCACTATTTCAGTATAGTTTTCGACCCATGGAGAACTGTACCCCGTAATACCCAAAATCCCATCATTTGTCTTACCGTCACAGGTTTGGGAGCCGTCTTAATGGACACCAAATGTTCTTCCGATATAGCCCGATGGCCCTGTGAAATAGTTTGTCCTAAATAAATCACTTTAGGTTTACAATATTGCAATTTCTTCAAAGACACTTTGTGGCCTTTTTCTGCCAATAGCTGCAACAGTTTCACGGAGTCGCGATGACATGTTGTCTGATCGTCTGCACACAGTATAAGATCATCCATGTACTGAATGACCCTAGGGGTCAATATTGTATCCAACCCGTCTAAGTCCTCCCTTAGGATCTTGTTAAATATGTGCGGCGAATGCTTTAGTCCCTGAGGGATCCTAGTATACTCATAATGCTCATTTTTATAGGTAAAACCAAAAAAATGCTGGCACTCCTTGCTCAAGGGTACACTAAAATATGCACTACACAAATCTATAACCGTAAAATATTCAGCTTGTGGTGGGATAAATGTCAATAGCGTATGGGGATCGGGGACATCCGCGGGATAGTCAAGTAAAACCTCGTTGACAGCCCTCAAATCGTGTACCAACCGGTACGAGGTGTCAGGTTTCTCCACAGGTAGCAACGGCGTGTTGCTCCGGGGATTAGTTGTTTTCTGTAGGACTCCTGCTTTCAAAAGTCCTTTGATTTGTGGCTCGATCCCAGCCACCGCTTTCTCCTTCAGTGGGTACTGATTTTTCCAAGGCAGGGTGGCTCCCGGTCTAAGCTCCACTCTCACAGGTTGAGCGGACTTGATTAATCCAATGTCAGTGCTGTTTTTGACCATAGCTCCTCTGGCACCGCCTCCATCATGTCCTCCTGGAGGCTCAATGTTTTAGGGAATTCTCCCATTGTCTCTTGGGATAATTGCACAGTTTGGGGACGACCCATCCCTGTGCCTTGGACCATGATCTTAATAAACCTTTTGTCGGGGCTTATCCAGATCAGTTTGTTTTCTTTCATCTGCTCAAATTTTATTCCTTCCGCTTTTTTCATCATCTCGCCAATGTGCTGCTGATCGCACGAGTTGGTTACCTTTAAAGTCACATGGGGAACACTATCCGCAATCTCGTGTTCTTTTTGCAGATATTCGCTCCGTGCAATACATAGCGCTGCTCCTTGCGGACCCAATATGATATTGGTGGCATTAAGCTGTACTTCGTCTGGTTGCACACTCAGCCACTCCTTAGCCTGTGACGAGTCTGCATCTTTATGGTATTGCAGAGTGCAATGGTATGGTGTCTTTGGGTCACTTGCTTCAGGCATGTTGGCGGTGATAAATGTCTCCCAATCCAAGGCTGAACCAAGCAAATCTTGGTCCAGTCCCCCTAGACAATAGATTTCCGGTGGTCGGCTATCGATTCTTTGCACCATCTGATAGTAGCGGTCCTCTCGTACATTTATCACACAACCATCCGCCGTACATTTAATATCCATTCCCAGTAAACCCAGCCCATCTCGGCCAAGTAAGTTAATGGGTGAACTTTCCGGGACCAGTACGGGAAGAGTCGCTTCCCTGCCTCGATATCTCAGGGTCACAGGGTCGGTCACAGGCGTCAGCTGTTTTACTCCCTCAAATCCAATTGTCCGTACGTATCGACCGGACATGGTTAGGTGCGTCGTGTCTTGGGGTTGCACTACCGTATAGGCTGCTCCGGTGTCTGCCATCATCTCGACAGATTTGTCATTCACCGATATGCGCACAATAGGCTCCTCCCTCAAAGACGACACTGACAGCTGACACCTCCCCATTGGACTCTCTGGGCCTCTTCAGAATGATTCGTCCGGCCCTCTTGATGGGTTCACCGGGCCATAGTTTTCATTTTGGTTCTGGCCTTGGTTTGGTCCTTGATTTCCAGTCTGGGTCTGGCCTTGGTTTCCATTCTGGGTCTGGCCTTGGTTTCCATTCTGGGTCTGGCCTTGGTTTGATCCTTGGTTCCGCCCATATCCACCTCTTCTGTTCCCCCATCGAGGGCCTCCTCCTCTGGATTGATAGTCCTGATCACAGTCTCTAGATGTATGTCCGAAGTTCCCGCACGTCAGCACTCAATTGACCGAGCTCTGGATCCATTCGCGCTCCCTCTTCTGTTTCCACCTTGTCCCCGTGACTGCCAGGGTGGTCCCCTTGGATTTTGTTGCTGTTCTGGCACAGGACCCCCCTGTGTCCCCAACTGGGCCCGTCTCTGGTCATTTGGTTCCCCGTTGGAGCCCGTCTCCCCTCTTGGTTGTGCGGACTGGACTAGGGCTTGGAGGTATTCCACTACCTTCCCTGCCTCGGTTGGCTGTTGATACAGGATCCTTCTGTGTTCGGCCGCATCCTTATCCTTTACCTTTTTGCTCCCTCTTCCGATATAGGTCAACGTGATGGGCCACATTGTCGGTATAATAGTTTAAGGGGAGGCTTGACAGAGACACCACCTCAGCCAATCTTTGTCTCACCTCCATGGGGAGGCCGTCTTCAATCTTCCCTCTTAGTACGGCTTCCCCCAGGGGGTCCCGCTCTAGATCCTGGCCAGTTGTATCCCTCCAGGCGGCGTAGGCTTTTGCCACATACTCCCTAGGGTGGGTGTCCCCCAGGGTACCAATGTGGATTTGGTCTGGGTGCATCTTGGTCGGGTAGGTTTCTCGGAGGGCCATCCACAGTACTCCCCTGTGCCGTGCGAACAGGTCCGCATCCTGCGCTCCAGTCCCTGCATGATCTCCCATGCCAGCCTTCTCCAGTACCATTTCCATGGCCACGCGTCCCATCATGTTTGACAATATTCGTTTCACATCCCCCATCGCCATCTGTTGGCCGATCATTAGTTCCTCCAATTTGGCAATCCACGGATTGGCCCCATTCTGGAGGGGCGGCAATTTCTCTCATACTTGGGTCATATCGGACGCCTTCCAGGGGTGATATTCCAAGTCCTGTCCTCTTATTATCACGGGAGCTATTTTGACGGGGGCCTGTTTGTGGGGTTGAAGACTTTTCGTCTGTGATCTGGTCACCATTCCTCTCCTCACGTCCTCTTCCATCTTGGCGAGGGCTTTTTTCAGCTCTACTTTTTCTTCTTCCAGGTCCTGTCGTTTTCTCTCAACATTTCCCCATATCTCCATCACCTGTTTATAATCCCTCGTATCTTTGCTCTCTGCGTTGTTTGGGTTATTTACCCGCTCTGCTATTTCAGCATTGTCATTTTTCAATTCCCAGAGCTGCTTGTCTATTTTGACCAGATCGTCCCTTATCCTTACCATCTCCTGGACAAGTTCAACACCCTGTGAGGAAGAGATTTTTTAATCAGATTCCTTACCTCTTAGTGCCCTTTCGGATTTTCCCTCTCGACTTCCCGTTCTCGTTGGTGTTTTCGTTCTCGTGAGTGTTTCGTCTTTCTCTATCTGCGCCCACTCTGCTGGCGTGTTGCCAACCGGTGAATTGTTTCTTGTTCCATGCTGGCTGGAATCACTTGAGGGGGAGCGACCTCTTCTATACTCGCTCTGGCAGTAATACGAGTCTGGGGTCTTGCTGTATTTTTCCATTATCCTTTCCCACTTTTTTCGTGCAACCATCTCCTCATATTTGCTTTGTCCTTCCACTTCAGCCGTATGGATCTTCCTGGCTGCTTCCGAAATGTATCCAGTTTTTTCCTCTTGACGCTGTGGGGCCACATATTCCCTCTCATAATGAGTCACGTCTTGAGTCCCTTGTGCCCCCCTAACACCCTCCATTTCTCTGAATGTCTCAGGTGTCAGGTGAATTTCTGTCCTTGCTTGTCCAAACTCTTTACACCCCTGATCGTCTGTTAAATTATAAGGGCTGCTCATTTGTAGTATCGGCAGAACAGGGTACACTCGTTCCCCATTCCTAATGGCATATGGTGGGGGTGCTAGAGCTCCCTCAACTCTTACCTGCTCTACTCTTGGGTGGGACACTGGGGTGAGAGAGGCTATCTGAGCTGCACTTTGGGGGATGACAGTTGTGTTAGGGGCCAAGGGAGTTATGGTGACCGGGGCTACCTCCTCTCTTAGCTTGGCCGCTTCATTGACAGTTGCACTGCCCTTCTGATCACTATTTCCCCTCTCTGCCTCCTCAGCGAAGACTTCTAACGTCGTAATTTCTTGCAGGCTTTTCTCTCCCCTTGTCTTTTTATTCCCCCGGTGTTTGTATGTCTTAATTAGCACTCTTATCTCAGCTATTAGCTCCAAATCAAAAGAACCTTCGATGGGCCAAGGTTTTGTAAGATATCCCCATCTTTTGTTCCATTTTGTCGATATTCTAGAGATTTTCTCCAAATAATATGGGTTATTTTTTGTGAAAGGGTTACTGTTGGCGATAATCTGTACTGGACTCTCTGCTATCCAACCAATTAGGGTCGACCTGTCTGAGTGGGTTTCGGCTTCCATTTCCCTATATGAGATCCTATTTCCCATTCACTAGAGTTCTCCTATCCTTTTGATATTTTAACAATGGCAGCAGGCAAAGAAGTGTTTTCTGTATTCCCTATCTAAATGTAGGTGTCTATGCTTTTTGTGACTGACTCCTACTCGGACAGCCAATAGTGGCACTGTATGCCCTACCTATTCTTCTTCTTTCCCTTTTCCACCTGAAATTCCTATTCTTACCTGATTTGTGGTGTTCCGCGTGCCCAATAGAACTGCTGGAGATCAGAGCACACAAAAGACAACAGTTCTTGTTAATTTATCAACTGGACTTGCACTTTACTCTGTCTTTATAATAAAAAAAAAATGTAGAGGTTCTTTTCATTAACTGTATGAGTATCTTTTTACTTCCTTCATACAATTTTAAAAACGAGATATTTGTAATTGATACATGTGTTTGATGTCGCCAGTTTCTACTCCCTGATTTTCTAACTGTTCGATCTCCGTCAACACACTGGGTTCCTATTTTTGTCCAATCCCGGCTCTCCACTATTTCTCCTTTGATTCCACTCCAATTCTGATATTCCTCGGGAAACAAAAACATCTTGATTAGTGCTTCACCCTTTATTCATTACATTTACATTCTTTCATATTTCTCCATTATTCAGTACCATTCCCCCCAGGGGACACTCGTCATCCAGACTCGTGTCCACTAGAGATAATCTAAAGAATGCATTGGACACCGAGCCCCGCACGCCGCGAGGTGCCAGCCCCTGTTATCTGAAGAGTCCATAACAGACCCTCCACAGAGGTCAGAACGCACCCCACCACAGGTACAAAGCAGTCAGCATCCAAGCACCTTACCCCATCATTCAAGCTATCATCCCCAGGATCCAGTGCCCTGCCGGACGGCCATGCATAACCGACCGGACCCAACACCGCACCCCGGGTACACAGCTCCACACAATACAGTCAACATTCACGTACCTACTATGGGAAAAAAACAAAATTTCATATTGCTCCATACAACAAACGTCAACGTTCCAAATTATGTTCAGGCACGTCCCCTACCCCATACCCTTTCGCACACCCCGGCCTTACTGTCCCCCAACCCAGAATGTCCACCACCCAGATCAGAGAATAGCAGCCAGCGCGTACTCCTGGTAACTCGGCATCAACGGGACGCCCACACCCGCCTGGCCCCCCTCCGCGTCATCCCTCACTACCATCATAGCAAACGCAGGTGCAGCCGAGCAGAGTGACCTCTCAATCGCAGGACCAGCCGCGCAGAGAGTCCTGAACATATACATAAAACACACTCTGATCACAGCCACACAGACAACTACAACTGCAAACATCACCACGGCATAAAGCAGATACTTAACAACAGACCACCCCACATAGCCCAGTTGTCCATGACCCCAGTCATCCCATGAGTCCTCCCGAGAATCATGCATATCCCTAGTAATGTTCTTCAAATGCTCAATTATGGCTGGCAAACCCATTTCATCATTGGCAGGTATGAATGTGCAGCATTCCTGACCAATCAACGCACACGTACCCCACGATGCCGCCAATAGGAAATCAATAGCCGCCCTCGTCTGCATCTCCATCAGTCGTAAGGACCGTATCTCCTGAGTCTCCAGGCTCAAGCCCCTCGCTGTCGTGGTAGCCATGTCCTCAAATATTTTAGCCAAATGATCTAGTTCTCCCATATTTGCATATGCCCCATACCAGGGAAACGCCACCCTAAAAAAATTGTCCGCATCCCGTGTTCTCCTTGTCCTGGGAAGTGCTGGCAAAACATCAGACACCCTCATAGCTAGTACTAAGTAACCCAACGCACATCTTCCCCTCCAGTCAATTGGCAGCGAGGCATACGCAAAATCACCACAAATCCAAAACGCCCCAGGCGGAGCTGGCGCCTCCGAATCCTTGCCCCAGACCCCCTTATCACCCAGGCAGCCGTCCAAATACCCCACGACCTTACCATTCGATTTACCCTCTACACACTTCTCAAACCCTGCCGACCTATATGCTATTGGAATGGGGCCAACATCTAACAGCCCGCTTATCTTCATCACATTTCTTGTCAGTCCCAACCCCAGATATCCCTCAATCCTCTCCGATCCCACCCCTTTACACAGGTCAGGGGTAGGCAAATCCCTTAACAGGTTGGCATGACACTTAGTTATAGGGTGTGCTATCAGAGGAAGGCCCGCGGCGGCCGCCTGTGGGGACAGGCCGCACACATAGCAATCTGATTTATTAGCTACCTTTGCCACCGCCCTCGCCATCCTCAGAAATAGATTACCGTGATGGTCCGGCAGCGACCGCTTACCCACTACCACTACCTCAGGCAGCTCAGGCTGCCGGAGTGGAACATATAGCACCACACTAGCCAATATACACAACCAAACCATTGATATAGCACACCCCCAAAGCACACGCCTACTACATTCACTCAAACCAGGAACCATGTTGAGTGTTCCGTCCTCCTCCGCGTTCCTCCTTCACCGGCGTGGGTCCTAATATGTCCTGCAACCCCCACAACATGTCTTTTTAACAACACACCCCACAGCCAACAGCCTACTGAAGTGAGGACCCCAATTTAAAACAGAGAGGCAGGACGCACCGGAACCCCTGAAGGGTAGGAGAGAGGGCGTAACGGAACTAAAGGGAGGTCAAGAGAGGAAAGGGCTAGGGGGGGAAAACATGTAAGCCCGGGCAGGTTTAGGGAGATCCCTGCTAGGTAGGCAAAGCTAGTGTAGGCCTGGAAGGCTAGGGGGGGGGTAGGTGTAGGGGATACTAGGGATGGAGAGGCTAGGGCTATGGAAAGAGGGAGGTCAGGGCAGGAGAGAGAGGCAGGTTAGGGGAGGTAGGGTAGACTTAAGGGACTAGGGTAGGTCAGGGTAGGTTAAGGGATTAGGGTAGGCTAGGGTAGGTTAGGGGAAGCTAGGGAAGGTCAAGGGATTTAGGAGAGGGACAGGTTAGGGGAGGTAGGGTAGGCTTAAGGGACTAGGGTAGGTCAGGGTAGGTTAAGGGATTTAGGGTAGGCTAGGGTAGGTTAGGGGAAGCTAGGGAAGGTCAAGGGATTTAGGAGAGAGGGGCAGGAACCTTGGGACCTACAGATGTGAGGGGCGGGGGGAAAAGTGGGAAGAGCGGTGGGTCTGGCCTTAATACAGCCCAAAGAGACATAACACGTGATTCCTATCTGTTCCATAACCACTTCACGCTTTCAACAACAGACCCTCCACCCCTGCCATTTGTACAAAACCAAAAACAAGCCCCACGAGAGATAGCGGGAGAGAGAAAGGGGGGAGAGTGTGGGAGGAAGGAAGAGAGAGAGAGGGGGTGGTGAGGGAGGAGAGAGAGTTTAAGAGAGAGAGAGAGGGTGGAGGGAGGGAGGGAGAGAGGGAGGGAGAGAGGGAGGGAGAGAGAGAGGGGGGGGAGAGTAGGTGGTGAGAGAGAGAGGGGAAGGGAGGGAGGGAGAGGGGGTGGTGAGGGAGGGAGGGAGAGTTGAGAGAGAGAGAGGGTGGAGGGAGGGAGGGAGGGAGAGAGGGAGGGAGGGAGAGAGGGGGGGGAGAGTAGGTGGTGAGAGGGTGGGGAAGGGAGGGAGGGAGAGGGGGTGGTGAGGGAGGGAGGGAGAGTTGAGAGAGAAAGGGGGAGGTGAAGGGAGGAAGAGAGAGAGAGGGGGAGGGGAAGAGGGGAGGGAGAGTAGAGAGAGAGGGGGAGGGGAAGGGAGGGAGGGAGAGTTGAGAGAGAGGGTGGAGGGAGGGAGGGAGAGAGGGAGAGAGAGAGGGGGGGGAGAGTAGGTGGTGAAAGAGAGAGGGGGAGGGGAAGGGAGGGATGGAGAGTAGGTGGTGAGAGAGAAAGGGGGGGGAGAGGGAGGGAGAGAGACAGAGAACAAAGGAATAGGGGGGGGGGGGTTTAAAAGAGAGACATATGAACACGTCCGTGGCTTCCAAAACGTCACCACTGCCTATTAATCTAATCATACCGTCAACGTAATAAAGTCACGAACGCCACCACAACGTGAAGAATTGTACTGCATCACCAGAGATAAAAACCTCCTGTATCTACCCCAGGACGGGAGTCCAAGCCATGTCTCTACCGCCCCCTAGCGCAGTTCCAACCACATCGCTTTGAAAAAATAAATCCCTCACAATGGACACCCCTCGCCCCATCTAAGATGGCGACCACGGCGCTCTACCCAAGATGGCCGCGCACCGCGAGACATCCCGAGAATCCCATCATGCCACGCCGACAGCAGGACGGGAGCCCAAGACATGACTCTGGCGCCACCTAGTGTACTTTTAACCACATACCACCCACTCTGCTCACTCGCTCCACACACCACACATATCGTCCTTTCAGACCAACGCGCATGCGCGAGTCATTCACACGGCCTATCAACCAGTCTAACCATTATTACATTAGTCACTTTCATACTGGAGCGGCACGGTGGTGTAGTGGTTAACACTGTCGCCTCACAGCAAGAAGGTCCAGGGTTCGATTCCCGCTTGGGGACCAGGTTTCCATGATGCCAGGTACCCAGGTGGGGTATCTCCCAGGCCTTTCTGTGTGGAGTTTGCATGTTCTCCCCGTGCTCGCAAGGGTTTCCCCCCCGATAAGATAAACCCAATGGAAAAACATGCACAACAACAGATCGCTAACACTGTGGCGTCCTTGACGAAGACGGACAGGAGCACTTGGATTGGTCCCCTGGCGCGGCTCACGTTGACGCCTGTCTGCTCCCGGCTGCCCTTGGGGGGAAGGACGACGGGATGGGTTAATCGCAGAGACGAATCGCATCAGCGATCCTACAGACAATGCATGCGTGTGTGTTCCGGTGTGTGTGTGTTGTGGATAATAGCCAATGCCAATTAAAGACCTTTGAGCAGGTCCTGCATTATATTATTATTATTTTATACTGCAGCTCACACCACGCATCCAACATTAATACTAACATTAGTCAATACTGCAATTCACACGACGCATTCAACATTGATGATAACTCAGTTACACTGCAATATCACCCCATCCACTACATACAGTATTGAATAATCCTAGTAGCAAGGCAGCCCTACGCCACGACGCCAGCGGCCTACAATGTTGAACACCTCCTAGTAGTATATTAGCACGCAGCTAGATAGCCGCTTAGCTACGACGACAGCGGCCTTCAATATTGAATACACTCCTAGTAGCATATTAGCACGCAGCTAGTTAGCCGCTTAGCTACGACGACAGCGGCCTTCAATATTGAATACACTCCTAGTAGCATATTAGCACGCAGCTAGTTAGCCGCTTAGCTACGACGACAGCAGCCTACAATATTGAATACACTTTAAGTAGCATATTAGCACGCAGCTAGATAGCCACTTAGCTACGACGACAGCGGCTTTCAATATTGAATACACTCCTAGTAGCATATTAGCACGCAGCTAGTTAGCCGCTTAGCTACGACGACAGCAGCCTTCAATATTGAATACACTCCTAGTAGCATATTAGCACGCAGCTAGTTAGCCGCTTAGCTACGACGACAGCGGCCTTCAATATTGAATACACTCCTAGTAGCATATTAGCACGCAGCTAGTTAGCCGCTTAGCTACGACGTTAGCGGCCCACAATACTCTTTGCCGCGACGAACGTGTACCGAAATATGCCCCGGAGTCAAGCACGTCCTGAATCGGATTTCAGCCGACTATCGTTTTCTGTAATCAACCAATCTCACTTGGTTAACAAACGAATCAACCTCTTCCTAATCCATTTGACCGACCCTCAACACGGATCGATCTCCATTCAGTTCGGCTGATATCGTCCAAAGAACCTACCTCTCCGTTGTTTTGAAACGGTGAGCGGCCAGCCTGGTACGATATTTACAAAAGCCAACGTGAGCCCCGGTCAGGCCACCCTTTACATATTTCTTCCACGTTAAATATCCCGCGACCCGTAACGCCCATTATCATATCGACTCCCTCCATACACACATCTGATTACGTGACCTGAGCAGTGTTGGACTAGAGTATTAACGACGCATCGTCTTGCCGATAGTTCAGATCCCCGCTTGTCGCCGTTTGAGAGACGGCCCCAAGCGGAGATCTGCTTCACCCAGCAAGCATAGACCCATAATACACCCACTGTTCAGACACGAAAAAAATACCTCAACTCATCTGTGCACTTTTCCGGAAAAAACGACTTAGGTCTGTCTATTAACCAGGATACACCCCACCGGACCCTCTTGACACCAGACTACTGAGACCACGATCAATGGCCATTTCATCCAATGCAGCCCGGCACTTCAATTCGCGAGAAGCGTACTAAAAACGTCCCCGCTGGCCGATTGAACTAATCAATATGATATACTGCGCGCTACGCTCTCCCAACGCCCCACTATATCCCTCCCCGAGAGAAATGTTTGAGGTAATCATACATTTCAACCCCAGTTCGAACAGAACGCTCTACGTATTCAGTCATCACGGCCCGTGTCCACTCACCTATTTTCAGGATTCTGTCGTGTCGAATCTCTCAGGCAGCCGATCGATCCTGGTGTCCAGTGCTTATTCAGCCGTAAAAAAAATCAAGAGCGTTTCACGTTCAAAGGGTCGCGACACCAATTTGAAGTATCAAGGGACTATTGTTCTGATATACAGAACCAGCTAAGCTACCCTGCGTTGTGATTTGTCCGTTACTAATTCCCTTGTACTTTCAAAGACCAGGAAATGGCCTTGTTTCGACGGCAAAGAGACGGCGGTTGAAATGAAGGAGAGGAGAGGAAGTTATTGTAATGGTCCGCTTTTATTGGCAGAATCCAAAAGTAAATAACAAAAGACTTGAATGAAAAATGGTGCTATGAAACAATCAAAACATGAGACTGTGCCCTCAGCTCGTGTTCCAGACTAATTCGCTACAAGCAAAGTATCTCGTCTCGTCTCCTCGCTGATTCGATGGTTTCCGTCTCAGCTCGTCGTCATTCACGTCCAGTAGGGGGAAAAAACATGCGTCTGTTCGTTTGTGTTCGTTCTGTTCTACTACTCTCTCAAACTGCTCGTTTTAACGCGTTTCCTCCTCCCCCATTTTTACGTCAGCTGGGAGGACGTCTTAAGAAGAGAAAGAGCTTCTGATTGGATGAGACTGTGTAGCGGCCATTTTGAAGCTCGCCTACACCGGATCTTCCCTTCTAAGGGCATATCTTTGCTGGCTTTGAATAGACTGAATCTTGGTTTAGAGAATTCTTCAGTTTTCACGTTTAAATGTATCTGGCAAATTAGATTTATCAAGTTATCAATCAAAAGTAAGGTTTATTTTGCTTAAACCTCTAATGTAGTCCTTCTGCTAGGCAGTTACCCTGATTTTAAACCTTATATCTTGAATAATGGCCAATATAGTATTAATTTAATCCGTTTAGTATTGTAAACAGATTAATTGCTATACCTTTGAAGCTAGGGGTACTTTGTAAACCTAAATAACTGTTTTTACAAACTGATTCAGATATTCTCACCAAATTTAGTGTTATTCTTATCAGATTGGCTTGCAGCTGTCTCCTCATGCCAAAATAGGAGCGGCTCGTTCCTTTGAATCAAATTGGCTTTTTGCAGCTGTCTCCTCAGGCCAAAATAGGAGCAGCTGGTTCCTTTGAAGCTAGTGGACTTTGTAAACAACCCCCAATTTTAGGTGACTGTCCTATCGTTTTCTATAGCCAGATACCGCCTGCAGGGAAGTAACACCAGGGCATTTACTGTTGGAGTAAACAGCCCTTTTGTTACTTCACCTCAGCCCTATCAGCCAGTATCGGTCTTGGGGGTTGCTGATTGCTATCAGGCCTATTGCCTTATCAGCCAATATCAAGTCCTGGGGGTTGCTGCTTGCTGTGCTACTTCTAGTCAATCTCTGCATATGTGATATTACTAAAATGGTGTGGTGCACTGTTCATACCATGTTTAGTAACGACCCGTAGCGGTAGACCTGTACATTATGCGTTTGAGCTTGGGAAAATCCACTACAGTAGTTTTTAGTATCAGCTATCCGGTAGCTAACATGAGGCGAGGTGAGCCCCGTGTCTGCTCTGTGCCAATGTGGAGTTCTCTCTATGCTGGAGAAGAGGATATGAGAGAGCTGCTAGGGGACAATACATCATCTGAAGAATCTTCAGATGATTCAGATGTTGACGATCCATCTTTTGTAGATGACAACAATGAGAGGTAAAGACACTTATTTTGGACATTTATTGCTTTTGTTTAGTTGAATAATGCACCTTTTGTTTAGTCAGTCACACTCTTACTTGTTGGGTTTGCAAAGAAAGGCTTGCTTGCAATCCTTTGGATTGTAAATATGTGTATATGTGCTGTGCTGTGTGCTGTATAAGATAAGAGATTCCTTGTTGAATGTTGAAAATAATGTGCTTTTTATTGTTTTCTACAGTAAGGAGCAGGCACGTGCACACATAGAGCCCAAGGGTTGCTTGAGCACCTGCCTTTTTGAGCCTCGTAAAGAAATTGCCCTTTTTGAAAAATAATTCTAATAATAATTCGTTACGCATATAGACTGCCCTTCCAACTGAAAATGTCAGGATAGAATCAAAATATTAGGTAAAGAGAGAGAGATGCCCCATATTCTATTGCAGTTTGCACGGCCTCCTCAGCGTGCCTCTCTGCGGACCTATATATTTTATGCATAGCGTGGGTGGTGATGATGATCATGATGATAGAAACCGCTGTGGCGCAGTTGAATGCTGGTATTACACTCACTGAGGGACACGAAGAAGTCAAGTCCGATGGGATTTGGGAATCTCAAATACAAATCGGGATTGGAATAAAAAATGCATTTATATTAAACAATACAGAATATACAGCACTTCTTGGGGTCTGTAGGGTAAGCACTTATTCCCTCCCCCCTGAACATTTATGGAGATGTATGGGCCTTTTAAGTCAGTGATAAAAGTGTCTTTCAAGGATAAGTGAGCTCCTGCACTGATCATTACAGTTCAATATTCAATATTTGATCACCAAAACTCCCCAAAAAGCATAAAAAGGGGGCCCCCCGCCCGAAAAGGGCCCTTAAAAATCGGGCTTGTGCGCTACGCGCGCTCGGTTAAAACACACACAGGTATAGTGCCCTTTTCAGCCTTTGAGCACCTGCCCCTCTAAAGTCCTGTGCACGTCCCTGAGTGGGTGTGTATCTGTTAGTGGCTTGATGTGATGGAAATTAGTCAGAAGGATTACGACAAACATCTGTATCTCCAGTAGGCACTCTCCCAAGTGATGATGTTTGGAGGGCGTGGATGAGATGTATTATAGGATACGAGTGTCAGCTTCCTCATGATTGCATTGATCCATTCGTGGACTGTTTCCAACATGGTGGACTTGATCACCTGCAGTGATGTAGACATCCTTGTCATCTGGGAACTGTCCATCTGTTAACAACTTATTTGACAGGAATGAGAAAATGTCTTGTTACACCTGGCGCAACTAACTCCTCGTCAACAGAAATATCTCGACTTGACGTGTATTGTGTCTAGCACAATAAAAGCTTTCCCATGATGTTTGAAGTGCTGCATTCTCGGCTTATTTTCTGTCTTCTTCTGTGTTTTCTTCTCATGGAACAACAGTAAGTTATTTCGCTTGATCGGTGCTGTCAGAAGTCTGTCATTTGATTCAAGCACTCTTCCTGAAATTGTTGTACTGCTCTTGTCCCGTAGACTCGAGTTGATGGACAGATAGGGCAGCAGCCGCAGACTCACACACCTTATTGTCTAATGTAACCAGGTCTTTACTGCCCTCCTCAAAGGGATTCCCATTGCTCAGCAACACCTCCATCAGGTCTTTGGCATGGCGTTGACATTGGTGCTGAGATGCAGATCCTTTCTTGTGATGAGGACGTTCTTCACAATCATCGTTTGTTCTTCACAATCAACTGTTGTTTACAGTTCTCATATCTAACTCTAGTTCTCCACATATTTATTGTCTCATTGTGTGAAATATCATATAAGATATGCTCCAATCGTGTTTATTTTATTATTCAATTACTCATTCATGAAAACCTAGGTACAGGCACCAACATCACCATTCTAGGTTCAATCGAATAAAAGTTATGAAGCGTAATTCGAAATAAATACAGAAATTGCAGCCATCTTTGATTTTTGCCATACCAGAATATTCACATCAATATTTGAACTCCAGTTGATTCCTCACACAATATTAACTTAAAATAGCAATACAAAATTATATTACACAGCAATTGTGTGAACATTAAGACGTTTTTAAATAATTCATGATTTCGATTGTGGCCATTTTGGATACATTTTTATTAAATTCAACTGGTTTCTTGACACTCAAGCCCAAATTGTTCTATAGATCCGTATCTTCAAATTAGAAGTGAAAACGAAACTTTCGCATACATTTTAAATGACTGAGTGTCCAGGCAGCGTGAATATTTTAGGCAACCAACTTGTGTAAAGCGTTTCTCTGATTGGCCAATACGCCCATGTGACCACGGCAGCGCGAGAGAGCGGCAGCGCGGAAATAGGCTGTCTATTGCCTCGCGCTGCAGCGCGGAAATAGGCTGTCTATTGCCATTCTCTAAGTCAAACTCTAACCTTAACCAGCTCCTTAACAGCGCCTAAACTTAACCCTTCTAACCTTAAGCAACTCCGAAACAATGCCTAACCTTAACCAACTCCGAAACAATGCCTAAACTTAACCGGCGAAATGAATGCACGTTAAAAAATATTGCCATTCTCTAAGTCAAACTCTAACCTTAACCAGCTCCTTAACAGCGCCTAAACTTAACCCTTCTAACCTTAAGCAACTCCGAAACAATGCCTAACCTTAACCAACTCCGAAACAATGCCTAAACTTAACCGGCGAAATGAAACGGCGAAAGAATGCGAATGCACGTTAAAAAAAAAAAAAAAATTGAAGGGAATCGAACTCACCAGCAACGAGCCATAGGATCCACAGCCATGCAGTCTTGCCAATTGAGCTATTTCTGGATACTGAATAAGGGGCGGTTACTGGCATACGCCAGCAACGAGCCGTAGGATCCACAGCCATGCAGTCTTGCCAATTGAGCTATTTCTGGATACTGAATAAGGGGCGGTTACTGGCATATAATGAGCTCCGCTCAGCCGCTCCGCTCTGCTGCTGCCGCGTCGCCGCGGGGGCGTGGCGAGACGCAAGTTGGGCGTGGTTAGACACAAGTTGGTTGCCTTTAATATTTAGGCATCCAGGCACCCCACTATCAGAAAAGTGTGTGGTTTTCTGGTCAGCAGGAGATGTGCATCTCTGGCAGCTTATGGTCAGTGGCATTGTTCGTCAAATAGTGTTGAACTTGAGTGTTACACCCTGAGTGCATAGTATAATAGACATATTAGCATGGTAGGTAGTAGTATACGGATAGTAACATAGTACATAGTAGTAAGGTACTAGTAAAAGACAGTTATTTATATATTATATTGTAGAAATCGTCGGAATAGAGAAACGCACAATTTCTATCAGTTGACAACACAAAGCCGTGTGTCATTTATTTCGCAGTAGCACAAGTGACAGCTGTCAGAACTATGCCGGGCTGCGTGTATGCTTTCTACAATGCAGTTGCGTTTCTGGGTTGCTCTGATTGGCCGCTGACCCCACGTGACCCTACGCTATTACGCCCCCCTTATCTGACGCTCTACAGCTCTCTGTAACTTCCTCGCAGAACAGCTGCTTCCGTATTTATAATATTGGAAACGCCGCGCTGTGATAACAACATTAACGAGCGCTGTGATAACAACATTAACGAGACTCTCGTTGTGTCTATTCTGCTAACGCTAACGTTAACGCTAACGTTACCTCTCATTGTGTCTATTCTACAAGCTTTAACGTTACCTAGGCTCTCGTGTCTATCTGCTAACGTTCTCACATCTATCTGCTAACGTTAGCATTAGGTAATAACCGGTTTAAAATGGATGGTGATTACCTCACGTTGTGTCTATTCTACTAGCAATAACGTTACTAGTACAAACAATCAAACCAAAACATTGACCACTAGACGTTAACCCTTTGCTTTCACTAAACCGTCTGTAGTGTGGTAGTGAAAGGTTAACCTTCTGTAGTGTGGTAGTGAAAGATAAGATAAGATATTCCTTTATTGTTCATAGTTAAAGACAGTAGAGGTTGAGTACTTTATTATCTAAAGATGGTAAGTTAGAGTGTTGTGTTTGTTCATAGTTAGACAGTAGAGGTTGAGTACTTTATTATCTAAAGATGGTGAGTTAGAGTGTTGTGTTCATTCATAGTTAAAGACAGTAGAGGTTGAGTACTTTATTAGCTAAAGATGTTAAGTTAGAGTGTTGTGTTCATTCATAGTTAGACATTAGAGGTTGAGTAAATATCTAAAGATAAGTTAGATGTCAATGTTTTGGTTTGATTGTTTGTACTAGTAACGTTAATGCTAGTAGAATAGACACAACGTGAGGTAATCACCATCCATTTTAAACCGGTTATTACCTAATGCTAACGTTAGCAGATAGACGCGAGAACGTTAGCAGACACGAGAGCCTAGGTAACATTAAAGCTTGTAGAATAGACATAATGAGAGGTAACATTAGCATTAGCATTAACGTTAGCGTTAGCAGAATAGACACAACGAGAGTCTCGTTAATGTTGTTATCACAGCGCTCGTTAATGTTGTTATCACAGCGCGGCATTTCCAATATTATAAATACGGAAGCAGCTGTTCTGCGAGGAAGTTACGGAGAGCTGTAGAGCGTCAGATAAGGGGGGCGTAATAGCGTAGGGTCACGTGGGGTCAGCGACCAATCAGAGCAACCTGGCAACGTATAAAGCATATACGCTGCCGGGCTAGCTTCTGACAGCTCGTACTAATCAAACATTTATCAATGAAACCCCACACAGCCCAACCCCAAAACCAACCTCCTTAAAGTGACAGTGCCCCATCAACACATCAAAACAATACCATGGGGAATTATGTCTCTATAGAACCCACTACAATATAAATATTATATTTATTAAGAAGGTTATTTATTTATTTGCATCTCAGATATTTATTGAAGAGGTGTGTTTCTATATGGGTACCATGTCTCCATACACAGGGCATTCGCATGCAGTCACCAGGTCTCCACTCAATCCAATGCCTATATAGGAGATTTCCCACCACCTGTTAAGACGGCACTCTCTTAAAACCCATTGCTCGCCAATGACTTGTTAACACGTCATTCTCCGCCATGCGTAATCTGCCAATGACGCCTAAAGGCGTCTTTGAGATCAATATTTCATATTTTCGTCATGGTATTCACATTTCACCCACGGAGTCTTGGCTGGTGCTGTAGGACTCCGCTCAACTCTGCAACGCTTCAATACCGCCACCTCGTGGCCGATCGACGAGTTGCCAAAACTCCGTTGCCATAACTCAATAAACAACATGATTGGACGTATATTAGTATTATACAAACCGGAACTGGATCACCTCCTAGATCAACATCACATAACTGGGATCTGTTTGCGCCTGTGTGATCGCCCAACGGTAAGAGGAAGCTGCCGTGAGTTTCAGCGTTTTTGATTATTATTATCCATACAAACTGCTCTGATCTATATATCACCCATACTACATGAATCATTTAACATTGGTCATTGAATTATAAACGACCCCCCCCCCTCCGGTCACCAGCAGATGACCAGTCATGATGTTTAGGATTATGTACAGTTGAAATTTTTAATATAACGTTGATCGGTATCAAACTGCATTTGATCATCTAATATATGCATTTATGGCTATATCTCACGTTCTATGAAATACAGCAGAAAACGATAAAAACATATTTATACTCTGGACGGTATTATTGTATGAATGTGTGAATGAAAAAGTAAAACGTTCCTACATCCTGAACGATAGATAATTGATGTTGAATGGGCCATAGTAATGTAAATTTAGCAATACAATTTAAAAAGTTATAGCCCTGCAAAGAAGGTGAACATCTCCATAGACAAATAGAGCTGGCAGAGAGGCTACAAGGATGGATATAAGCTCCGGCAGAGAATGGGTTAAGACAGCACTCTCTTACGCCACCATCGCCAAAACACCAAAAGAGCATCAAATCACTGACCTCTCATCATTCAGATCATAGTACCAGTTAGATTAGATTACATTGAAATGTATTGTCATCATACAGCATAAGTACATTACAATTGACCTCATTTTGACCTCTGACAAGTCCATGATCTCCAATAAAGGGGTGATAGCATGCGGGTTAAGTGATCATTATATGATTTTCTGTACCCGCAAAAAGCTAAAACAGAAGGCCGGCTGTCACAAAACAGTCACATCAAGAGACCTCAAAACTTACTCTAGAGAGGCCTTTAACCTAGAACTGGGGAGCTTGGACTGGTCAGATGAACTCAGTGGTACACAGGTTGAAGAAACATGGCTTGGATTCAAAACCAAATTCACAGCAATACTCAACAACATGGCACCCATAAGAACCACCAGGGTTAAAAATCGCGCTGAGCCATGGATGCACACTGAAATACTGGTCGCTATGAAAACCAGAGACAAAAAATGCTCTGAACTTCATAAAAGTCAGACAAAGCTTTCCAAAAGCTCAAACAGTGAACTCCAAGCCCACGTGGTTGAACTAAAAACTCAAAGAAACAGACTAAGAAATGACGTAAACACCATGATCAGAACCGCAAAAAGAAATTTCATCAACGACAAAACTGAGGAAAACAAAAACAAACCCAGCGAACTTTGGAAATTACTCAATAATCAACTAGGCTGCAGTAAAAAACTTAAAACCAGATTCTCAAACATAAACATAAAGACGGACAACACGCTCATCACAGACAAGCTGGATGTAGCCAATTACTTAAACATCTTCTCCACAAACATAGCCACAACACTGGTAAACAAACTACCCTCCCACTCAGGGCATTATGGGGTAGAACACATAGTAGCATACTACAAAAACCTAGGGGTCCACAAAGACAACTTCAAACTTGAAATGGTAACAACCGATGAGGTACTCAAAAAATTTTGCGCCCTCCAACCTAACAAGGCCACTGGCCATGACAACATCCCCTCCAAATTCCTCAGAGACGCAGCAGCCGCCATCACCCCAGTCATCACACACATAATAAACCTCTCTATAAAACAGGGGCACGTCCCCAAGGACTTCAAAATTGCGAGAGTGACACCTCTGCACAAAAAGGGCAGCAAATTAGACCCAGGCAACTACCGCCCTGTTTCTATTCTTACCTCCATCTCGAAAGTCATGGAGAAAATAGTCTACGAACAGGTCGAAAAGTACCTGGCGGAAAAAAATCTAATCTACGAATTCCAATCTGGCTTCAGAACGTCCCACTCCACTGACACATGCCTCCTCTATTTGAACGACCACATCAAACAAGAGGTGGACGCGGGCAAACACTGCGGCATGGTCATGCTGGACCTACAAAAGGCCTTCGACACTGTCAATCACTCCATTCTGATGGACAAGCTAAAAGCAATTGGTTTTGATAGCTTATCAGTGAGCTGGATGCAATCCTACCTGGAGGGGAGAGAACAGATGGTAGAGGTAAACGGTACTCTACCCCCCCCCCCTCACAGTGAGCTGTGGTGTTCCACAAGGAAGCATACTAGGACCGCTACTCTTCCTAATTTATGCAAATGACATGTCGTCAGCCTGTGACTGCAACTTGTTCCTGTTTGCGGACGACTCAGCCCTGCTGGTCTCTGACAAGAACAAGTTGCAGGTTGAAAAAACCCTTAGCTCGGAACTAGGCAAAATCTGCATATGGCTCGCTGATAACAAACTATCATTACACATGGGCAAAACAGAGTCCATTCTCTTCGGTTCAAATAACAAACTCAGCAAGACCGACGGCTTCTCAGTTACAGTGGGTGACAATATTGTCACAAGGAAAGACGAAATTACCTACCTGGGTTCCATCCTAGAGGCAAATCTTTCCTGTGACAAAATGGCATCCAATGTAATAAAAAACATCAACCAACGAACTAGATTCTTGTACCGGATCTCCTCTCTGGTAAACAAGAATACCCTGAAGACTCTGGCAGGAGCACTCATTCAAGGGTACTATGACTATGCGTGCACCTCATGGTACCAAAGCACCTCAAAGGTGCTTAAAACAAAATTACAAACATCACAAAACAAACTGGTCAGGCTACTACTTGACCTGAACCCCAGAACCCACCTCACCCCTGCCCACTTTGACAACCTAGGATGGCTTAGAGTAGACGACAGAGTACAGCAACTTGCAATGGGCCTGGTCTACAAGATACACTATACGACCGGGGTGCCCATGTACATGTCAAAATACTTCCCAAAGGTCAGTGAATACCACAACCACTACACCAGAGGAAGCTCAACAAATCATGTTAAACCCAGATTCGGCTCAAACAAGGGACTAAACACGTTTCGCAATTATGCCACAACAATGTGGAATGCCCTACCCAAAGCTGTAAAGGAATGTGAATCCCTGCCCACATTCAAAACCGCTCTTAAAGAGCACCTACGGGAGGCTGCAATCCGAAACTGGCCACCATAAATGCCCAAAACCCCCACCACCTCCTAATAGACAGTCTCCTCCCCACCGCATGTATATATTCCCTCCCCGCCGTATGTATATTTCTCTCCCACCCACCCACCCCCTCCTAATGTACAGTCCCCTCCCCATCATATGTATATACTCTGTCAGGATCTAGGGGTAACAGTACTGTATATTTGAATACCGTTTATGTCACAAATGTATCAGTACTAAATACCTATATGTCCCTATGCCATAAATGTCATGTATGTTGTGTGGGTGGTTGACGTTTTAGGCTGAAAAAAAGTTTTTTTTTTAAATATATCGCATATGAGTAATGGAAATCATTCAGTTCTGTTTTACGGACTCTTATCTTTCTAAAAATATGTGTGGTATTGTAGATTTTTTCGTGTAATATATTTTTATCCATTAGTATAATGTGCTAGTGAGTAAAATTGTCATATGGTGTGACATGAAGGTTATTCTGTACAAAATTGAAAAGGGGTGTATTTTTTATTATGTATGTTTATTTATCAGAATTCCTCATCACTACTCTACACATTTATAGCTCTTCCTTGTGCAAATTAGTTACATTTTGCATAATTTTTCTTAATCAAAACTCATGGTAAGACGATTGCACTAAATTTGACTATGTATTTCTAATTCATTTTGGCAAACCTTCTTATAAAAACACCAAAATGCTAGAAATATTTGGTGACACTGTTATTTATCTGTCCCATTGATGATTTTAACATGTCTTACCAAAAAGCCTTCATAATTTCATAATTCTGAAAGTCACACCAAATGATATGCCGTCACGCCATATGATGAATCACACCACACAACAACCCGTAATGCAAAAACATGTATTTAATAAATTTAACAAACAACCAAAAACATATGAATTATATCATGGGTTCAAATTAAGAAAAACTGTTATAAAATGTTATAAACAGTGTGTCACAAAATACATCGTATAGCACTTGGGTTCTGAACAACTGAATAACCTGAAGAAACATATGAATTAATCGTCCAACCGTTACAATCAATTGTAATAATCATTGACATTTATTTTTAATAAAAAGAATTATTCACTACATACATTAAATGTAGTCGAACATAACAGTAGAATCATTTTGAAAAACTGTTTTAAAATAGTGTCTCACAAAAGACATTAATAGCACTTGGGTTCTGAACAACTGAAGAACCTGAAGAAACATCGTCCAACTGTATTAATTCCAAGGTGCTGTCTCATTTGAATATTGTCTTATCAATTCTAATAATCATTGAACATTTATTTATTTTGTAAGTCAAGGCAATTTAGTTGAACAGTGACTGAACAACAAGCCTCAATTATGTATTTCCGGCTCAGTACTGATTGAACAGAAGCCAGTCGTAGTTGGCAAGCATGGCAAACCGACTGCAATGCTGGGGTTGTGTGATTTTACTCAGTATTTATTTTTGGTGGTAGAAAATGCAGTCGGGCCTCCTTGGCCACACAAAAGCATTCTGCCTCCCAAGCTGCTCCAGACAATTCACCTTCAGCTCATCCTCATCTATTTCCATTATCTGCCCCACATATGGCCTTTCTCCATACTTCATGTTATGGTTTGTAACCGACCCCAAACGCAACGGCACAGAGAGAGTTGTTTCAGAGTTAGCCAAAAACAAGGGCGTGTTTATTCACAGAGTCACAAGATTGAATTAGGTGGAGAACAGAACAAACGGGGAATCTGGCATGTGAAGAATGTTTGCGGCTCTGCAGATTCTCCCAGAAGGTGATGGTGAGGAATTTGCCTGTGACGTCTGAGCCGCTCTGCAGATCCCCCCAGCATACACTCCAGGTGGAAACGGAGGGAGAGAGAGAAATCCCAGTTAGCTCAGCGCACAACAGAAAACAGAGAGGTGACTGATCCAAACAAATATCCAAGTAACTTGATCTTCGGTGTGATACACACAGTTAGCAGAGTCCAGAGAAAAAACAATACAGTAATCCAAGGTGTAAATCCAACAACAAAAATAGGTGAGAACAGTATAACAAAAACGGGATCTCTTCGGTGTTTCACAAACACACAAAAAACGAGTGATCCAAAAAGAACTGTTTCCAAAAACTCACCAGAGCGCAACGCGTAAAGCGGGCAGATAAACGAGGCGTAGCTTCGTACGGGGAATCAGGTTCTCCAACAGGGATACTTCACAAGAGTCCTGGGGAGCAACAGACAGTGACGGGAAAGAAAGGCAGATGCAGGGAATATTCAAAACGATCCAACATCGATATTAGGGGGAACAGAGTATATAAAGCCCTCTGGGGCGCTGATTAGAACACACATCAGGTGCGTGATGGTAATTGATACTTGACTTAGAAGTGTGCGTTCGGCCACGGACCAATCATCACAGAATCCTCACAGAACCTTAAAGGAACGGAGCGTGGCGGGGAATGCAATTACTCAACAAAGTACCTTAAAGGAACGGAGCGTGTGGCCGGGAACGGACCAATCATCACAGTACTTTAAGAAGCCTGTGGTGGGGAAAGAACCAATCCTCACAGTACTCCCCCCTCCACGGGAGCCACCCGGCGACCCACTCGGCCCCGGCCTGCCCGGACGGCACAGAAGGAAGCCGGTGATCAGGGGCACTGGAGAGGGGGACAAAGACAGAGGACTGGCGAGGGAGACCGGAGACGGGGACTGGGGCCCGACAGCGGAGGCCGGGCACGGGGACAGAGGACCGGCGAGGGAGGCCGGAGACGGGGACTGGGACCCGACAGCGGAGGCCGGGCACGGGGACAGAGGACCGGCGAGGGAGGCCGGAGACGGGGCTCCCGAGGTGCGGGATCGGGAGGCGCGGGACCTGCCAGGGCTGCGGGTGATGCTCCGGCCGAGGCTCCTGCTCTCGGAGTTCCTGTACAGCAGCCGCAGCCGCATCTAGCTGTAGGCTGTGTTCCTTGGTTGACTCTATCTGGACTGCCAATGCTGTGCTGACTCTCTCTGTGTCGGCTGGGGTCGTCATGGTTGGATCGTAATGTTATGGTTTGTAACCGACCCCAAACGCAACGGCACAGAGAGAGTTGTTTCAGAGTTAGCCAAAAACAAGGGCGTGTTTATTCACAGAGTCACAAGATTGAATTAGGTGGAGAACAGAACAAACAGGGAATCTGGCATGTGAAGAATGTTTGCGGCTCTGCAGATTCTCCCAGAAGGTGATGGTGAGGAATTTGCCTGTGACGTCTGAGCCGCTCTGCAGATCCCCCCAGCATACACTCCAGGTGGAAACGGAGGGAGAGAGAGAAATCCCAGTTAGCTCAGCGCAAAACAGAAAACAGAGAGGTGACTGATCCAAACAAATATCCAAGTGACTTGATCTTCGGTGTGATACACACAGTTAGCAGAGTCCAGAGAAAAAACAATACGGTAATCCAAGGTGTAAATCCAACAACAAAAATAGGTGAGAACAGTATAACAAAAACGGGATCTCTTCGGTGTTTCACAAACACACACAAAAAGCGAGTGATCCAAAAATAACTGTTTTCAAAAACTCACCAGAGCGCAACGCGTAAAGTGGGCAGATAAACGAGGCGTAGCTTCGTACGGGGAATCAGGTTCTCCAACAGGGATACTTCACGAGAGTCCTGTGGAGCAACAGACAGCGACGGGAAAGAAAGGCAGATGCAGGGAATATTCAAAACGATCCAACATCGATATTAGGGGGAACAGAGTATATAAAGCCCTCTGGGGCGCTGATTAGAACACACATCAGGTGCGTGATGGTAATTGATACTTGACTTAGAAGTGTGCGTTCGGCCACGGACCAATCATCACAGAATCCTCACAGAACCTTAAAGGAACGGAGCGTGGCGGGGAATGCAATTACTCAACAAAGTACCTTAAAGGAACGGAGCGTGTGGCCGGGAACGGACCAATCATCACAGTACTTTAAGAAGCCTGTGGTGGGGAAAGAACCAATCCTCACACTTCACTATTACAAATAGCCCCTCGACATACTTTTCATCATCATCATCATCACCATCTTCATCAATGAGATCTGACTGAACTTGAATGATGATGGGACCTTTGCTTGATGGGTCAGGTGGCACATCAGCAGGAGAGCTACTTGACTCTGCACGGGGCACATCCGATGTGTTGTGGTCAAACTCAAGTTGAGTTGGCTGGTAGCAATCTGTTTTCTCAGACCCCATGTCAAATCTTCACCTTTTTCATCCAAGTGTGTGCGCGCGCAGTAATATATTTTATACGTTTAATGGTTAAATGAACTTTTCTCGTCTTCTTCTCAGGACATCCTCTCTCCTTACAGGATCTCCATTTAGCCTCTCCCTGTATTCTCTTGTTCTGTCTGTACTTGCCATTCCTCTATGAAATCTGTCTCAAACTGAAAAACAAGTGAAAGGGAAATATTTCAACTACAACATCTTGTAGATAGACATGGATTTTGTTTGAGAAATGGAATAGTAGGGAAGTAGGGATACAAGTAGGTATACCTTAGAAAACGTGTTTATAATACAGTGACAAAGTGTTAAAAGGACAAAATATTCATTAAACTTAAGTATTAGTTATAAAATATGTATGAAATAGCATTATATATGTAGGTATTAGTTATAAAATATGTATGAAATAGCATTATATATGTAGTTAGATGCAGTTCATATCATATAGTGTGACACATGAATCATATGGTGTGACAAGAAAACCCTGTCACACCATATGATGAAGTGTCACACCATATGATGTTTCATGAACTTAGCACACCATTGTGCATTGGGGCTATATGCTAGCATGCTAACAACATGCTCATTGGCACATGGCAATATAGATTTAAGTTTAGTATTGACTAAAAAGTATCTTATTTTTGGCATTTTTGCGTAAAATGCATCACACCAAAATACAGTGTGAAAGGTCTAAAAGTGGAAGTGCCAAAATATACCTTATATATTGAGAAAACTAAGAGGGGTAACTCACCTTCTAACCTTGTAATGACTTTTCAGAGATGTTGTCCTACTTCCTGAAAAGATGAAGGACCCCTCCACCCCAAAGGTTTCCAAACAATTGCCCGTTGAAAAATATGAAAATGGTGTCACACCATATGATATCCAATTTTGGGACAAAACCTTTTTGTTTCTGGAGCATTCAAAATATTATGCCTGGACTTTTAGAAGATCACACTAACAAGTAGACATCTGAGTTGTCAATATGTAGTTAAATAAATAACAAATGCAAACATTTTCTTGTTTTTATTCAAAATCAAACTTTGCAAAATGTCCGTGGGACAGTCACACCATATGAGCTTTTACTCATTTGGCTGACATTTTTGAATAACTGGAACAATATTCGCAAAAATGCTCTGTGCATTCATATAATACTAAATGTTCTGTGCAATATAACAAAATGTTCTCATATATTTTTTCATTATTTACTTATCTTTGACACTAAGGACTCCAAAAAGGCCATGTCACGTCAATATAGATATGAATTGAAAATGGGGGACCCTGATGGAAACAAGACAAACGTCTTTCTCAGGTCTGCATCCCCTTAACAATTGTATGTATTGAGCCGTACTGTATTGTACCCATTCTGCAATCTGTTAAATAAAGTTTTCATTCATTCATTCATGAAAATAAGTGGGGCATCCAACCCGAGTGCAAATGTAACAGTAAAGTGCAATAGTAATATTAATATAGTGATTAAGCTGGGTATAAGATATATACATTTGTTCTACTGAGTATAATGCTAATCACATGTATGTAGAGTTGTAATATATTTAAATGTTTCAAATTTTTTCTTATGTACCCCAGTTGCTATTGCATGCACATATTTGTGTTTTATTACACGTATATGTACATACATACCAACTATTCGCCTGTTTTATTCTCCACCCATCCATAGCAACACTATTATCACCGACATCCAAGAACGGCCCTTCTAAGGTTTCTCTCCTCCACATCGCCTTTGGTGCTTTTTTCCTATTGCTATAGGTTTTTCCTTATCTTCGCTGGGGTATGCATTTATTTATTTTACATTTATTTTGGATGTCATGGTGGGTTTTTTGTTCTTGATTTATTGGGATATCTCTTCTTGAATAGTTTAAAGAAGACTTGTCAACAGGGAAATTCACCCCCCCAAACGTCCCTGTGTCGCATTCGTCCAGACAGGGTTGTCCTCTTAGTCCCGGACTGTTTGCTCTATCCCTAGAGCCTTTGGCACAGTATATAAGACAATCCCAATCCATAGAGCCGATTTCAATTAAGGGCACACAGCATCATATCAGTTTATATGCGGACGATGTACCACCCTACCACCTCACTGCCTCATCTTTTCAAGGTAATAGATGATTTTGGCAATCTATCAGGATTTAAGATAAACTGGCCAAAATCGGCCTTCCTTCGACTTAATGTGACTGCGAAGTCTACCTCATTCCCAGTAAATATACCAATGGTAGAACACTTTAGATGTCTTGGAGTTGAAATATTCCCCACTATATGCCAAACGGTGAAGTATAATTATACCGGATTCCTAGATAGGATCACAAACGACTTCGGCAGGTGGTCAAAACTAAAAAACTCAGTACAGGCCCGAGCATCAATAGTTAAGATGGATGTTTTACCCAGAATCAACTTCTTCAGCTCGATGTTGCCGTTACCCCCCCCCCCTCCCCCTGTTGGTTACTGGCAAAAATTACACTCCGCCGCATATAAATTTATTTGGAACAACAAACCTCCACGAATAAAAAGATCCACTGCACAGAGAAATAAAGCCGATGGGGGTTTAGCATTTCCAGACTTCAACTACTATTTTAAAGCGTTCTCTTTAAGACCACTGATCACCTGGTTTGATTTTCAAGCATCTGTATCCTGGAGACCATTAGAGGAGAACATAGTGGCACCACATAGACTGCAGGATATAGTATACACCAACTTATCAATTAAGAAATGCAACTTGAAATTTGGCCCTCTTATTACACATGTGATCCGGATATAGCGTGACACACAGAAAAAATTTACTAACCAACATAAATGGCATAGTCATTCTCCCCTATTTAATAACAATTTACTCCTTATTGCACAACAACCTATCAGATTTACCAAATGGGAAAATGGGCCGGGGTTTCTGCAGCTATCAAGATATATCTAACCAATTTAACCTCGCCAACTCCTTATTATTTCTATCTACAATTAAGAGCAGCTTTAAGGGCTCATGGAGTCCCATTAAAGATGCCACTTGAGCACCACAGATATCACAAATTATTTTATGAAAAGGAGTCATCGAGAGGCTTCGTCTCTGACTTTTATCGTCACTTACTTACATCCTCATATGATGTCCTTCCTCTAGACTTAGTCTGGAGGAAGGATATAACAAACTTGGAAGTAGATTTTGATTGGGATGAAGTCTGGGCAAACGTACGGCTGTCATCACGCAACCCGGATCATCAACAGATTAATCTTAATTTTACCTAAATTGTACCTCATCCCATTTCTGCTTTGCACTAGATAGTACTGTACATTAGTACACTGCATAGTATTGTATATTATATGGTAACTCAGAACATTGTACATATGTCTATACCGAACACTGTGACCTCATTTTCTTCTTCTAAATTACATGCTATACTATGTTATTTGATACTATCTTGTCTAGCACAGTCTCTGGAGCGTAACAGTAAAAAGCATTTTGTATGAAAGTATTCTGTACTTCTGTATGACAACTATTAAAGAAACTCGTTCATAGGACTTACTTAACTCCTAGACGTTTACACCTAATGGGGCTTAAACAAGACCCTCGATGCTCCTTATGTTTAAAGGCCAACTTGCATGTTGTATTTTTGTTCAATAAACAATGTGGACTAGGCCAACGGTGACTTTCATGAAGAAGGAAAATAAAATTATTGAAATTGACCCAGTTTTAGCGTTTTTATCAAACATTTTGTCTGCCCAACACAATCACCACGCACGTGGATATTTTAATCAATGGTTCATAACGTGCGTGTGTAATCGAAATGATGTCGTCACAACAGGTGCAGGGCACCAGGGGGCTCTGAGAGTCACACACAGCTAGTGGCAGGCACTGCAGGCATAGAGCCTTGCTACTACTAGCCGAATGAAAATGTATCTGTTTCACCTAACAACACTATTGCTCCGTGATCATAGCCATCAATCTCTAAAGCTAACCACTATTTGTAAAAGCCACAACCACGTTACCATATTTGTAATAATGTAAATCATTGTGTCGTTGTACATATTGTGTATACACCGTTAGAAGCTAACATAGCTTAGCTTGGTAGCTATTGTGCTAACAACATATCCCGACGTCCGGCTCGCTGGCCGGCATGAACACCCGACCCAAAATGGTTCTCTCCTCTCTGTACACCCCCGTCCCCACGGGTACCCTGCCGGGGAGCCCATGGACGCGACAACGGCGGCAGCCGTAGGGTGCTCGAGCCCGTAACGCTAGTGGTACACGATAGCTATGAGCTAACTAACGCTACAGGCTCAAACACCCTACGGCCGCCGCTGTTGTCGCGTCCACAAGCTCCCCGGCAGGACACCCGCGAGGACGGGGGCACACAAAGAGGAGAGAACCACCCCAAATCGGGCACTCATGCCGGCCAACAAGCCGGACGCCGCGGCACGTTGTTAGCACAATAGTAGCCCACTGTGATGCACCGAGTGGGCCACCATTGATCAACATGCAGCGACGTGTAGCTTGCATGATGCGTGTGCAGTGCTTTGCCACACAGGTCTGAGAAGAGGACCTGCACATGATTTTACTCGTTCCCCAAACTCCTCTATATGCCCCGATCTAAAATGGTTCACGACAGTAGACATAATGCTAACGTTAGCCAGCGCCATATATCGAGTAGTACTATGACCCGGACGGGCATAAGGCATACGTTTCCTGAAGTGACGTCACGGCCGTGCTAGCGTCTGATAAGCTTTTAGATTTGCTCGTGCATGTTATTCGTGCGTGGACCTTTTTAACCATTTCTGAGTGAAATTTCCGGCGTCAAATGGAAAAAAATAAATAATTAAATTAGATACCAATGATGTAAACTACCCATAATTGCAGAGTAGGGTTTAACCTGCAAGTTGGGCTTTAAACGGTGATATTGGTACATTTATGCATATGTATTGGGAATGCCCTCCTGTTAAGATATTCTGGGAAGATGTAACCACGCAATTATCAGAATTTTTATTTCTGACCATACCTGTACTGCCTTCTGTATTGTTGTTGAATGATGTTTCTCAGTTAGCAGCCTCTGTACAGGTAAAGAGACAAATTTTGTCCGATCTTACGGCTGCCAAAAAGCTGATAGCATCACGCTGGATTCAACCGGATAAAATGTGCCGGAAGGTATGGGTTCTTATCTCGATGTGATTTATCTAGAGATATCTACAGTACCGCACACATTTTAGGTGTTAATGAAGCCAGCATAGCAATCTGGTTAGAGGTGGTGGAGAGGATAAAGGATAGCATATGAATTTGTAATCCCTGGTGTTAAACGGAATAATGGATGGATCGTCCAAGAGGGGGTCCTGAGGGGGGGGTGGGGGGGAAGGGAAGGAGAAGGAAAGGGTGAGGAAGAGCAAGCAAGAGCATATGTATTGTATTGTATTCATTATGTGTATATATTTTAATCTACATTTATTTTGATTTAAGTACTGGACTGTCATTATTGTTATTATTATGTCGGTCATAGTCCTGTGATTTATTGTGTATTTCTACTGTTAATGTATTGTGTGTCTAGTTTTATGTTAAAAAAGGGTATATAAAAAACATTTGTTCAAAAAAAATAATAATAAGACTTGTCCGGCCCATGGGGACATTAACATGTGATTTCGGGCTTTACAAATCAATTTGATTTGATTTAATATGCATTTATATGTCCAGTGATACAGGTATAAAGACACTATGGTCAGGCACTCTACTACTGGCTCCTGAGCAGCTAACACTGGAACGGTTAAAGCTGAGGTGCCTTGCTCAACGGCACAGCAAGCAGGCACGTCCACACATAGAACCCAACGGGTGCACAAGCACCTGCCCTTTTGTGCCTCATAAAAAAGTGCCCTTTTTATGCCAATTATTTTGACCATATTTTCTTTTTTACCTCCATATAGAGAGAGTGATCTGCAATCTGCTTGGGTTGGGGGTGCAATTCCTAACAGGCTCAACCATATGGATAAAAGTTCCCATATTATGTGCATTACACAAACTAAAAACAGATATTACATTACATTACACAAACTAAAAACAGATATTACATCACATTACACAAACTAAAAACAGATATTACATTACATTACACAAACTAAAAACAGATATTACATTACATTACACAAACTAAAAACAGATATTACATTACATTACACAAACTAAAAACAGAACCTCCTCCTCCTCCTCCTCCTCCTCTTCCTCCACGAGGAGCAGCGTACTGGCTCATGTTAGGCAGGCCATGCATTATGTAGCAGCTTAGGCCACTGCGCTGGATCTTCATGTCCTCGGCTACAGTCCACCTGTCGCTGCTCTGGTCGTAGCGCTCCACGTTGGAGATGGAGAGCAAGTCATTGGAGCCTCCGACCACGAAGAGCAGGTCGTCCAGCACCGCGATGCCAAAGTAGCTGCGGGGGGTGAGCATGGCGGGCAGGGCGCACCAGGAGTCAGTCAAGGGGCTGTAGGCCTCCGCGCTACGCAGGTAGTTTTCACCGTCATCCCCTCCCACCTGAGGACAGGACACATGAGAGGAATGTTTTAGTGTGTGGCTCAGGCAGGCAGGCAGACACTGTATTAATCCACTTAGGGAAATGAGGGCATCACAGCAGCATTGCAAGTCAAATGATACATATCTATAGAAATATCTAGTATAAAGCATTTGTCTCTATGTGCACCTAGACTTGTCCTCAGTACGCAGCGACTCCCAGTCCTCTACGCCTGCTGCTCATGGGGGCGATCAGAGTCCACTGGTCGGTGTCTGGGCTGTAGCACTCAGCTGTGAGCAGATACTCCGCCTCGTTCCAGCCACCACAGATGTAAACCTGTAATAAGAAAAAGAATATTCTAATTTAGTTTATATATTCCATTTGATTTCATTCTACTTTAATTGTCTGTTAATGTTGATGCACCAAAGGACCCAGACACATCTTTTGTATGTGCAGCTGACTTGGCAATAAAGACATTTATGATTTCTGATCTAACGTTCCTTGTGTTCATCTAGCACCCTGTGTCCCTCAGTTCCACCCACCTTGCCCTGGAGGGCTGCTCCCCCGGCGCCGCTCCTGTGCTCCAGCATGGGTGAGATCAGTGTCCACTGGTCGGTTTCAGGCTCGTAGCGCTCGGCGGTGTTCAGATCCACGTGTCCCTGGAACCCTCCCATGGCGTAGATACAGCCGTCCAACACGACCACGCTGACGTAACAGCGGCGTGAGTGCATGGGAGCCGGCTGCAGCCAGCTGCGAGTGACGGGGTTGAACCACCTGCGCACACTGCTGAGACGCTCATAGCAGCCGTCCCGGCTGCCGATGCAGTAGACCAGACCGTGGAGATAAGCGGTGCCGTGGAAGTAGGCCGGGGGATTCTCCCCCTCAACGCTCATGTCCCTCCATCCTCCGGCTCGGATATCGTAAGCCTCCATGCCACCCCGGCCTCCGATGGCCAATAGGACCTCCTGGGGCCGGCGTGGGCGGGTCAGGGGGTTTGGGAGCCTGTCGGAGCCAGGGGGGTTCAGGATGCTGAGGATGAGGGGCCTGCAGTCGTGGCTGTCCCTCACCACAGGGTTGTTCTGGACGTTGCTCCTGAAGTAGTCAGGCCTCATCAAGCCCATGCAAACCTGGGAAGAGACAAGCAGACAGCGGGTACAACTTAGACATCGGTTGTAGATGGTTTCTGTTGCTAGGGAACAGTTTGGAACCAAATGTTTGAGAACCACTGTACTAGGGAACCTAGTGTTGTTTTAATGTAATGCACAGTAATACAATTCGTTTTTTTTTTTTTTATAAATGTTTTTCTTTTCTTTTCATACATAAAACAGAACATAACAGTACAATAATAATAATAACAATGACAACAGCGACGACAACAATAATAACAGTAACATGAATCATAATGACCTTGACAAGAGACAGACAAACAAGAAAAAGTTAAATAATAAAAATTAAATTAAAAATAAATGTGGCTCAGGCACTAGCAACTATGTTTGTGTATCCGTAATACAATTAGTTACCTTGGGCAGCAGCAAAGGGATGTGTGTTTTACGCTCCTCACGGGAGTGGTCGATCCAACGGAGGACGGCCTCGAACACCGTCTCCTCGCTCTTCACGTTCAGGTCATCCCTCTCGATGATGTCCACCAGTTGCTGCGGGGACAACTCCACAAACTCCTGTGAGACGTGCAACATCTCCTCAAAGTGGCACACGATGAAGAGATGGGCCTTGCGCATCAGGTCAGGGCAGCAGTAGATGTCCGCGAACCTCCAGATGCCGACACAGTTTTCCAGACACAGCTGGCCTTCTAGGAAGTCAGAGCACGCTCCTACTATGCCAGTGACGAGAAGCTGGTCTGCAGCCACCAGAAGCTCTTCCAAGTTCTCTGCTGTCACCAGCACAAAGCGTGTGTAGGCGTACTCTATGATGAGCTGCATCATACCCGGGGACACCCCAGGGATAGTGTAGACGAGTTGCTCTGAGTCGCTCCAGCGAATGAAGAGGGCTCTGTGGGACGCAGAGTATAGAGATATCTGATGAGTAAACAGTAAGCAACATTCTGTCCTGTGTAGTAATTAGGGATGACCCCTATTAGTCGAATAGTCGACTAATCGGTCGAAAGGAGCCGTAGTCGACTGCCAACCTCTTAGAAGCGTGGCTAACGCTAATGGCACGCATACCAGAGGCCAACTGCCTAAGAAAACAGGCTCAGAGGCACTGAAAGAGGATTTCACCCATCTAATGAACACACTAGACTAGACAAATATCAAGATGTATCCATCAGTGGACCAATTGCATGCTTTTGCAGAGGACAAGAAGCCTTCAGTCGACTCCTTCAGACATTAAGCACCCCCCACTGCCCAAATTGAATAATACAAAAATATATATATTTTACAGTTTTTTTTTCTAGTCGACTAATAGTCGACTAACGGCACATTTTGGCCGATCATAGTCGACTATCCAAATCCTTAGTCGGGGACAGCCCTAGTAGTAATATATTTTCACTGTAGAAGTATAGGGTCTTAGCACAGTAGACGTATAGTATCTTTTTACAGTAGAAGTGCAGTATAGTATATTTTTACAGTAGAAGTACAGTATAGTATCAGTTTACAGTAGAAGTACAGTATAGTATCTGTTTACAGTAGAAGTACAGTATAGTATCGGTTTACAGTAGAAGTACAGTATAGTATCTGTTTACAGTAGAAGTACAGTATAGTATCTGTTTACAGTAGAAGTACAGTATAGTATCTGTAGTATCTGTTTACAGTAGAAGTACAGTATAGTATCTGTTTACAGTAGAAGTACAGTATATTATCTGTTTACAGTAGAAGTACAGTATACTATCTGTTTACAGTAGAAGTACAGTATATTATCTTTTTATAGTAGAAGTACAGTATAGTATCTGTTTACAGTAAAAGTACAGTATGGTATCTGTTTACTAACCAAGCTAACCTGAACCAAGCTAACCTGAACCAAGCTAAACTTACCTGAAATAGGCGCTGCAGCAACACAGGATGTTCTTGTGGGCGTTAAACTCAGTGCTGTTGACTTTAATAACCACATCACAGAACCTTCCCTCCAGACGCAGCTCATTAAGGATTGTACAGGACATTGTGTCCTTTTCCATGTGGGGATTTAAAATTGTATCTACAGAATATATTCAAGCTTACAGACAAGTAGCCGGAAAGAACAAGTGATATCTTCGCTTGGTCTTCTGAGATCTGAGATCTTCTTCTTCTTCTTCTTATTTGAATTTCCGGCAGAGTAGACGCATCGAGGCGTATTACTGCCCTCCGCAATTCTTTTTATGGGCTCTTCTTCTTCTCCTTCTTCTCCTTCTTTTTCTTCTTCTACTGGACCCCGTCATCACCTACATTGTCCATTGGAGTGCAGCTACTGCTGCTACTTCCTGTCTGAGCCCCCCTCCGCGGGATTTCTTATACTACACTAGTGGTGTTCCATCTTTAGGCCTCTTCAACTCACACTTTCTCCTTTTTCTCTGCTCCTCTTGCCTGTCCAATACTAATACATACACTAACGCTATATCCTCTGGTACAACTCTGAAGCATGCAGAAATGTCAGCACTGCCTCTGTGATCAACTGGTGGTTCTCATTATCCATGCCAAAGAATGATTTAAGAGAGAAGGAAGATACTCCCAGCTCTACCAGACTTTTATAAAAGATTTCCCTCTCTTTCCTATACCTTTCACATTTTAGGAAGACATGCCCGACAGTTTCAGTCTCTCCACATTCACACACCCCATCTTCTTCTTCTTCTTCTTATTTGAATTTCCGGCAGTGTAGACGCATCGTGGCGTATTACTGCCCTCCACAATTCTTGCTTCGCCCAAACTTGAGAAAGTTTACACTCCTCTTCTTCTTCTTCTCATCTTCAAAACACATTTCTATCGTCTCTGTCTCCTTCTTCTCTGCTCCTTAGGCCTCGTCTTCTTCTTCTTCTTATTTGAATTTCCGGCAGTGTAGACGCATCGTGGCGTATTACTGCCCTCCGCAATTCTTGTTTCGCCCACACTTGAGAAAGTTTACACTCCTCTTCTTCTTCTTCTTCTCATCTTCAAAACACATTACTATCGTGTCTGTCTCCTTCTTCTCTGCTCCTCTTGTCTGTCTCCTTCTTCTCTGCTCCTCTTGTCATACAATCACAATACAAACACCATCTCCTCTCTTGGAGGGCCCCCCCAAGAGGGGGAACCCTACCCACACCCCATCTGGAGAGAATTGTTGAATATATACTGTACACAAATGTTCTAGAATGGTCTATTATGACATCATACTGTGACATCAGGCTGCTAAACGAACAATGAACACTACACAACAACAACCACCAAACGCACATAGCACACACATCCACACGCACACACTCACTTTAAACAAACACACTGTAGCACCCACTCCACACACTTTATAGCACACACCCACTTTAAACAAACACACTGTAGCACCCACTCCCCACACTTTATATTTATTGATGAAGGATTGCACTACAACTCGTACACCGTACTGTAAATTGTACCTAAATTGTACCTCATCCCATTTCTGCTTTGTACTATATAGTACTGTACATTAGTACACTGCATAGTATTGTATATTATATGGTAACTCAGTTACGTCTATTCTGCATCGAACATTGTACATATGTCTATACTGAACACTGTGACCTCATTTTCTACTTCTAAATTACATGCTATACTATGTTATTTGATACTATCTTGTCTAGCACAGTCTCTGGAGCGTAACAGTAAGAAGCATTTTGTATGAAAGTATTCTGTACTTCTGTATGACAACTATTAAAGAAACTTGAAACTTGAACTTGAACATCACAAATGTTCTAGAATGTTTGATTGACAACATACTGTGACATCACAAAATGTTCTAGAATGTTCTATTACGACGTCATACTGTGACATCACAAATGTTCAAGAATGTTTGATTATGACATCATACTGTGACATCACAAATGTTCTAGAATGTACTATCATGACATCATACTGTGACATCACAAATGTTCTTGAATGTTCTATTATGACATTCTGTGACATCACAAATGTTCTAGAATGTTTGATTATGACATCATACTGTGACATCACAAATGTTCTAGAGTGTTTCATTATGACATCATACTGTGACATCACAAATGTTCTAGAGTGTTTGATTATGACATCATACTGTGACATCACACATGTTCTAGAATGTTTGATTATGACATCATACTGTGACATCACAACGGAACATGTTTGACTTCTATTTGAATAATTTAAATAATATGTTGACATTAAAAAAGATAAAATAAAATGATAAAAAAAACGACATAAAACAATGATACAAATTATAATAAAATACTTAAGTAAAATGTATAGAAATAAAGAAAAATAAGACAATGAAATAAAGATAATAATTAATTTAAAAGCTATTTTAAAAAGGTAAGTTTTGAGCAGTGTCAACCGAGTATGCTGTCCTAACAGACTTGGGGTCTGTAGGGTAAGCACTTATTCCCTCCGCCCTGAACATTTATGGAGATGTATGGGCCTTTTAAGTCAGTGATAAAAGTGTCTTTCAAGGATAAGTGAGCTCCTGCACTGATTATTATAGTTCAATATTCAATATTTGATCACCAAAAAAAACAAAAAGCATAAAAAGGCCCCTCCCCGCCCAAAAACCGCCCCCAAAAATAGCACAGGCCCAGTGCCCTTTTCAGCCTTTGAGCACCTGCCCCTCTAAAGTCCTGTGCATGTCCCTGGTGAGGAGGAAGGTAGGGGGTTGGGAGCAGAACTGCCTTCAACCAGTTCAGTGCAGGCGAGACATGGAAGGAGGGCTAACCAAGACAGGTGAGAGACTTATTATTATTATTATTATTATTATTATGGAAATGTAGTTATTTTGTTTAGTTATAACTCTGTTCATAAAAGTTGAAAATAATGTATTTTTACATGTCATTGTCTACAGCAATGATTTGCCTGGGACATCTAGGGGGGCAGGGCGTGCCCAAGCCCGGTCCAGGTCAAGAAATGACCCAGACAGGTGAGACAGACTTATTATGGATGTTTATTGCTTTTTTATTATTACTAGGTTTGCAGACTTTGTACGCAATATATACAGAATGGAATGTTGAGTGTATATACAGTGTGTGTGTTGTATGAGCAGTGTTTTATATGTACAATGTGTGTGCCATTTATGTGCAGACATGATGACCAGACTGCTCCAGTCCGACGCAGGACAACCCAGGCCAGGCCAAGACCTCCAGCCCAGGCAGGAGATCAGACGCCCTGGAAGACCGACAGGGATCCTGATCCAGCCCCTCAGCCCCTCTGGTTCATGCCCCGCAGACCTTAGGACCCCAGCTAGACCCCCATGCGACGTATACCCCGAAGGAGCTCTTCATGCTATATTTCACCATTGATACCATGAAGACCCTGTGTATCAACACAAACAGGAACGCGGCAAAGAACCACGCAAGTTTCAAGTTTCTTTATTAGCTGTCATACAAAAATACAGAATACTTTTATATGAAATGCTTTTTCCTGTCAAATGTGACTAACTGAGTTACAATACAATATATAGGCACTGGGGCAAAAGACCAAGTGGGAGGATATCGGCGCAGACGAATTGTACAAGTTCATCGGCCTGCTGCTGTACACAGGGCTCCTCCCACTGTCATGTCTCCAGGACTACTGGAAGGTCCAACACCTTCTCTCTGTGCCCCTACCAAGAACGGTCATGTTCCGGAACAGATTCAGGTATAATATAGTCCTGTATAGTGTACATCGTGTCCCATATGTTACTTATGTTTATAGTGTCATATGTTGTATGACTTATATGACTTTGACTTTGACTTCAGGTCAATCTTGTGGAACCTCCACCTGAGCGATCCTGAGGAGGATGCCATGAACGACGCCACGAAGGGAACAAACTGTTATGACAAACTGTTCCGCATCAAGCCACTCATCCTCGACATCGGTGAGGCCTGCAAGGTGCACTACCACCCTAAGAGGAACCTGGCAGTCGATGAGAGGATGGTGGTCACGAGGGCAAAGACCGGCATGACTCAGTATATGAAGGACAAGCCAACCAAATGGGGGGTCAAACTGTTTGTTCTCGCTGACTCAGATAACGGCTACACCATCGGCTTCAATGTTTACATTGGGAAGGCACACATCCCAACAAGTGAATACGGCATCACCTATGATGCTGTTATGGACCTCATTGAGCCAGGATGGCTTGGGACTGGATACCACATTTATGTGGATAATTTCTACACCAGTCCCAAGCTGTTCCTGGACTTGCTGGCCATGAAGCTGGGAGCCTGTGGAACCTACAGGGAGAACAGGAAAGGGTGTCCCAAGAGGAGAGCTAATGCCCTCACTAAGAAGTCGGAGAGAGGTCTCATTCGCTGGATCAGAGACGGGTCCCTGGTCTTCGTAAAGTGGAAGGACTCAAAGTTGTTATGTATGTGTATGTATGTATGTACAGTATGTATTTGTTTTGTTATTCTTATTCGTGACTTTGTTCTGTCTAAATGTCTACTGTGAGCGATTTGTAGTGTCAAATTTCAAATTTCCCTCGGGATGATTAATTTCTATTCCATTCTATCTAGGTGTCTGTGTGCTCCACCATCCACCCAGCTATCACACCTCCTGGTCAGACGGTCCTGAGGAAGTTCAAGGAGGCCGATGGGAGCTGGTCAAGACATTTCCGTGCCCCACCCCCATCATAGAGTATAACAAGCATATGGGTGGAGTCGACTTATCGGACCAGCTCATACAGTATTACTCAACCCACCGGAGAACTGGCCGATGGTATCGCACCATCTTTTTCCACTGTCTCGACATTGCTACCACCAACGCCTACATTCTGCACTGCGAGATCTGTGAGGCGAAGCAGGAAGCGCATCTCTCCCACAAGGAGTTCATATCGATGATGATGGGCGAGCTGTGTGGACTGGACAGCACAGGAGCTCCTCTTGACAGGAACGCAAGCCATCTCCCTGTTCCCATCGCCCCTCCCGCAGCGGACAAGAGCCAGAAAGCCACCGCTGGCTGTAAGACCTGCGTACGGTGCACCAAGGCGGGAAAAAGGAATCTCACTATTATGTTGAGACAATGAACACACAACCGTGTAGTTCCATAACTTTATTCGACTGACGTTTACGTTACAACACCAGCCCTACCTCGAGCGCTAACCACGCCCCTCTATTAAAGGCACAGTAGCCTACAGTGTAACTGCTAGTATGTCACAACCTACACGTAGCATAACAGGACATAACACTCACGGCATGGAAATGCAAGTGCTGCGATGTCGCCCTCTGTCTCATTATAGACAGAACCTGTTTTGAAGCGTGGCACAGTTGAGCAGTGTCTCTCTCACACACACACACACACACACACACACACACACACACACACACACACACACACACACACACACACACACACACATAATGGTGATAATTTCCAGTTGAGAATAAAAAATGTGTCTGTGTTTATTACCTGTGTATGGAGAAAATAATGCTTTGTAAATTGAATTATGTTCTGTTCTTTTTCTTTTATGTATATTATTCTACCTGAGGGTGCATTTCCACTGTTTTATGCTTCATTGACTATGTTTGCATTTGTTTATAGTAAAAAGAACACATTTTCTCAATCCGTTTTTGTGTTTTGTGTTGTACATTATCCAGTATACAGTATATACAGTATTATACAATATGAAAACTAACTGTCAGTCATATAGGTGAGACTGTGCTGGAAAAAAGGATACCAAACATACCATGGTAAAACATTTTAAAATGGGAATTATACAATTTAAATCAAAATTAGCCAAAACATTGAAAATATGCCAGGACCCACAATATCCCAGGACTTCCAACTTCCTTTATATTTTCATTTTTTTTTATAATTTATATTTTTTAAATATTTAAAATATTTATATTTTTTAAATATTTAAAATAATTTATATTTTTTAAATATTTAAAATAATGTATATATGTTATACCCAGTTTAATCACCTGTACATTATATATTACTATTGCACTTTACTGTTACATTTGCACTCTAATCGAATCTAATGTATTACCAGTAATAATAGACTAATTATTAACGCATTGTGAATATTCACTTATCTAAAATAGGCAAGAAAACATCAAAAACGTCATGAGACCGCGTGCTACAAATGACAAATACGGATAATCAAATGTCCCCTTTCATTGGTTGCTTGCTTGCTGCAGTAAATTTAACTTGGCATTCCTTTGTGGAGCAGGTGTGAGGGATTAAGCCTCCTGGCTGAGCAGAGCAGAGGCCCTCCTCAGGCAGAGGGGCCAGGGGGCATGGTCCCAGATGATGATGAGAAACTACATGTTAAGAGACATCTGAACTTGATATGGTTCTCTCACTCACTCACTCACTCACTCACTCACTCACTCACTCACTCACTCACTCACTCACTCACTCACTCACTCACTCACTCACTCACTCACTCACTCACTCACTCACTCACTCACTCACTCACTCACTCACTCACTCACTCACTCACTCACTCATTCTGTCTTGCTTTGTCACCTGTTGTTAACCTATACTGCAAACAGATAGAGAATAATAGGGTAAAATAGAAGCAGCAAAGATAGAGTCACAGCATGTACTATGTGGTACAGTAGCTGCTATATGTTTTATGTCTTTATCACTACAGATCCACATTTCTTAAACTATTAGTAGGGAATTAGGTTGCAGGCCTGTCACAGGTGGGTCCACACCTAATAAGAATACAAATTAGGGCTGTCAAAATAAATACATTTATTTTTATTAATTAGAAAATGTGTTACGAAATTAACACTTTATTATTAACAATTAATTGCATTACCCTTTTTCACCCAAACCGCCTCCCATAACTTTGACAGCCACGTTGGGAAAGTGTGTTTACGTTCCTGATAACAAACCAGGATAATAATGACTGACCAGACATCCTCTGCTTATTTCATTATACATAGTATACAAGCAACTAGTATGAAGTACACAGATCGAGCTAATTATACTAGCTTGCAGTGTTAACAGAGATTGTCCAAAGGAGCCGTTACATCAGATCCAAATGTATTCACAAAATGGATCACCATCCAAGACTTAAGATTACTTATCCTAACCATTTCAATAGGTACTTAAGATTACTTATCCTAACCATTTCAATAGGTACTTAAGATTACTTATCCTAACCATTTCAATAGGTACTTAAGATTACTTATCCTAACCATTTCAATAGGTACTTAAGATTACTTATCCTAACCATTTCAATAGGTACTTATGATTACTTATCCTAACCATTTCAATAGGTACTTATGATTACTTATCCTAACCATTTCAATAAGTAATTATGATTACTTATCCTAATTTATCATGCATTTCTTTAAGACCGCAACCCCTACAGATGCATTTTGCAATGTTTTATTTATTTTTTTGGCGCTAACCGTGATTAATCACAACCTTATCATTCAATTAATGCATTAAAACATTTTAATTGTTTGACAGCCCTAATACTAACATGCTTTAATGAAACAGCCCCAGGAGGAGACTAAATGTACCCAGTTTGAGTCCCAAGTTGGAGCCCCTGCTGTAGACGGCTGCTCTGACCTGAAGCTCCACCGGCCACCTGCCCCACCTTCTCCTCTCACCACCTGCCATCTATACTGAGAAGACAAGTGCTGCTTGTGAAGACCCTATAGGTCTGTTGTAAGACCTCTTGTGAGGACCCTATAGGCAGGGCCACCTGGGAGAAATGCGAGGCCCTGTGCGAGATTTAAATGCGAGCCCCCCCCCCCCCCCCAAAATGTTGTGAAGTAACATATGTTTTGCCTGGAAAAAAACATCGTTATTAACAAAACATTCGGGAGGGTAAGGAAGGAAGAGTGGGGTAATGTCATGACATTTTCATTAATCTTACCTGCACCAAGGAACGCAGGGCGAAAGGCCGCAACACAGGTCTCCACGTTGACGAAAGGCCTCTCGCTGGCGGGACAAAAATAAGCTATGGCCAGAGCCTTGTCATGGTGCAGGCCCGACTATATCTTCTGTCAAAGATGATGTCGTAGTCAGAGTGCCAGAACCCCCTGCTATTCTCACGGCTAATGTCAATGGTCGTAGCACAAGCTAACAGCTAACTCTAGGCTAACTGATAGCATCAAACGAACGTTCCCAGCCGAGCGCAGCCGGCAGCT
>NC_140169.1:194750890-194760890 GCF_963971535.1 Notolepis coatsorum | reverse complement strand
GAACGACCAGCTCCTGGGTTATTCTTTCTCTGTGCTGTTCATATTTAATTTAATTTCAAACCTTTATCTAAACTGAAAAGGCAACTGAGGGTTCCCTCAATTAAAGTCACGTCGGGTGAGGCAAATACAACAGACAACATAACAAATCAATTAAAACATGTACAACTTGATTGACAAAGGTTGGGGTTTTAAACTCGGCAACAGAGGGTAGAATCTCAAGCTTTAAGGACGGTTGGAGTTCATTCCATGAGCTAGAAAGAGGCATCATAACAAAATGCAGATTTACCTTGTTCTGAGCAAACTCTGGGGACCTGAAGGACCAACCAGTCACTAGAACGGGTTCCATAGGTTCCAAAATTCCATTTCAATAATGATGTAGTATAAGGAGGTAGCTTACCACTAAGGGCCTTAAAAATATACAAATACCAGTGTTTGTTGTGCCTCTCCGTCAGAGAGGGCCAACCAACCTTCTCATAAAGGACACAGTGATGAGTGTCGTATCTACCATTAGTGATGAATCTGAGGGCGGAGCAATAGACAGGGTCCAATGATTTAAGGGTTGAGGCCACAGCATGCCTATAAATTACATCACCATAGTCCAACTGCTTCCACAACTCTCTTCCTCCTAATCAAAGGAAAGCTGGTTCTGTTTCTGTACAGGAAGACAATTTTCTGTCGCAACTTGGAGGCAAGGTTGTCCACATGGAATTTAAATGTAAATTTCTCATTGAGCCACACACCAAGATGTTTCAGTGACTCTCAATGCTAGAACCATTATGGTAGATATGTGTCCACCATTCAGAGTCGGCTCAGGGTGCATCTGGTCAACCCTATACCGCTGCTCTACAGATCAAGTCACCTCAGAAGTGCTTGTTGCCTGGTTGCACCACCATCCATCAGAAGAAATGTTTGGAAACTTCTGTGGTGCTAATGCAGGATATGCAGCATCACAGGGCTTCGATAACAGCTTCATATCTACTAGGGGGTCTTTTGAAATGTATAAGTAGGCTATTAGATGACCTCATCTCTACATTTACACAAAAGCTCCACTAAATGTCACCACAGTCTAGCTTTACTAGGTGATTGAAGCTATTTTATCTATAGCTCTCATTTTAACCTTGTGTGGCCATCTGGATCCCACAAGCTAGGATATCTTTATTTACACATTTCATGAGCTTGGAATCATGAGGTTCTGTCTACGTTCAGAGTCGTTTTGAGATGTTTTCACATGCTTAGAATGAAACAAATGTAAACATGGTCATTTAAATATTTGACTTACTTAAATAAATATTTGTTTTTAAATGGAACTATGCCTGTTGACAGAATCCGGCTATAGGGCGACAATAATATGGTCAAGAGGCATGGTTTCTATCTTTAGCCTTTAAGCGGCGTGGTTTATTCATTCACATGGTATGAGCAGCAGTACATGAGGTCTCCTCTCACTGAGAGGCTGGGGGGGAAAGAGGTAGAGTAGGAGGAGACATCTCTATTTATACTCGCCACCTGGTGGTGTCTTGAATGGCTCCGCCTAGAGCGCCCTCTAGTAAAAACAGTTATATATGCAGTTAGACAGTTACTAACAATCCTACATAGAACCTCTGACTTCAACACTCCCACTTAGGGTTGTATTAGCATACTGGATAACTTCTCCGAAAAACATTTTACAAAGGAAATAATATAATCCAAAACATCAACAGAGTATGGCAGTCAATATTGACACATTAAACATGATCTTTGCAAATCTCTTCAATTTCAATTTGGAACAGGTTTCCTCATAGTGTCTGCTACCCTGTCGTCCGTTGGACAATAAACCAGTGTCATTCTTTCTTCTCTGATGACAGATCTGATGAGATGATATTTTCTATATCGACATGTTTACATCTATGTCGGCACACTGGGTTCCTAGAAATCGCAATGGTTCCCTGGTTGTCCTCGTAAACAACAGTCTTCATATATACACAGTGTGCATCATTTTTAAATGATGTTGACAAAACGCCCCTCATCTTCAAAAACACCATATTCTGTATAGAGGATACATTCCAATCACCTACTACATATTAAGCAATATATTCATAATCTTATCTCCATCACTTCGAGCAGTTGTTCTAGATAAACATATTCCTGTATGGTCATAGCTAGAGCCATATATTCGGCTTCACAAGTTGATAGTGCCACTGTGGGCTGCTTCTTTGTTTTCCACGAAACCAGTGAGCTGTCTGTGTTCAAACTCACACAATATCCTGTGGTACTCCTTCTATCTGTGGTGTCAGCTGCCCAGTCTGCATCACTGTAGGCTTTAAGTCCTAGACCCTCGCTGCTCTTTCTGAAACACAGTTGTTTATCTGCGGTACCTTTAAGATAACGAAAGACATGTTTTGCTGTAATCCAATGTTCCTCTGTGGTGTCAGCAAAATGCTGTGGCAGTTTACTCACTACAAAACATAGGTCAGGGCGGGTACATGTTGTTAAATAAATGAGGCTACCCACAGCTTCTCTGTACATTTTTACATCTGTCTGTTTCTGAGCATCCTCCTGATAGTCTAGTTTTTGATCACATGGTGTTTCCCTTGATCTACATTCTTGCATGTCAAAACGTTTCAGGATCTTTTCCACATAGTTAAATCATTGAGAACATGGTAAGCCATCCACCTTTGTATTTAAACATGGGATCCATTTCTGTATTTAAACATGGTAAATCATCCACCTCTGTACTTAAACATGGAATTAAACATAGAATCCATTTCAGTATTTAGACATGGACTCTAATCAGGTATTTAAACCTGGATTCTACTCCTCCCGTATTTAAACCTAGAGTATCATCCTCCTGCATTTAAGCAGTGTAGCCACCCTCCTTCAGTATTTAAACATGGAGTACCCTCCTTCAGCATTTAAGCAATTAGTCACCCTCCTTCAGTATTTAAACATGGAGTACCCTCCTTCAGCATTTAAGCAGTTAGTCACCCTCCTTCAGTATTTAAACATGGAGTACCCTCCTTCAGCATTTAAGCAATTTGCTACGAACCCTACTTTGTATTTGTCGTGGCCTTCAATACCCTCCTGGATTGAATTCACCCATTTCCCTCCCACTGTCTGTCTGCCCTCTGGTAACTTGGTTGAATACACCCATTTCCCTCCCACTGTCTGTCTGCCCTCTGGTAACTTGGCTGGAGCAAAGGTGTGGTTGTCCTCTAGGGACCTCATCTCCTCATCCCTTGCTCTCCCTCATTTACTTGATTCGGGGGACAATGTGACCTCTTTAAAGGTTGGGGTTACCCCACTGACTACCCTGTAGCAGTAATCAACGGGGGTAGGTGTACTGTCCTCCTCGTCACTCCCTTTCTGGGCATAGTCTGTCAGATACTTTGGTGGTTTGTGTTCCCTTGAGGGATACCTCCCTGACTGTCTGCCTGCATGACCGTGCTAAGTACACTGGGCTGATGTGTCTCTGTTTCTACACACCTTACTCTGGAGTCCAGCTCTGGCTCCTCTGTCTGTGTCTTGCTCTCACATGTTGCCTTTGTGACAAACTTGACTAGCATGTGTTTCTGCACTCTCCCTTTACCGGGATGATAAACTAGGAAAGCGGGGCTTCCCTTGGCGTGCCCTACAAAAAGTCCTTTTACACATCTGGACTCTGGCTTTCCCCTGTCCTGGAGGTACGCATAACACACTGATCCAAATCGGTGCATTCTGGCTAGATTACACTTCTTTCCTGTCAGTGCTGTATACGGGGTGGTGCCAGAGTGCTTATTAAAGCACCTGTTTCTGGTGTAAGCGGCTTCTTGCACCGCATAATGCCATAGGATCTTAGGTAAGTTACTATCTACTAGCTTACACCTAGCCATTTCGAAAAGGGTGCGCCATTCCCTCTCTTCCACTCCATTCTGGTGTGGGGGATATGGACGTGACGTCTCGTGTCTTATCTTGTACCTTCTCAACAGTGATTGGAACTCTCTGTTTGTGAACTCGGTTTCGTTGTCGGACCTCAAGCATCCTACGTTACCATAAGGGGCTACGTCTGCCAGGAATTTCTCCGTGGCCTGGAGTGTGTCACTCTTTGCTTTGAGAAAGTAAACAAACACTGCTTCTGTGCACACATCTGTAAAAAACTGAACATATCTAAAGCCTCCTATGGACTTGTTGCTTACTGGACCGGCTAGATCCGTGTTAACTAATGCAAGTGGTACCTTTACTTTTTCTGTGGGATTTCTGTTTCTTGGTTGAGTAAACTTCCCTGTTTTGCACAATGCACAATTTTTGTCAGGTCTACGCTTTTCACCTTCAATGTGTATGCCTTCTGTCACTGCTTGCAGTTTCAGTAAATCCTCATAATTACAATGACCCATAATCTCGTGCCATGTCTGAATATTGTGACTGGCCGTCACGCTACACATATCATTATTATCATTACACTTGTCGTTGTCATTACACCCCGTTCGCAGATAATATACATCTTTATGTCAAACCGTGTACCGTCAGGTTCTACAAGAAATGTTTTACCTTTATCGAAGAATACCTTGGCGCCGCTTGCAGTAGCAGCTATTACAGAGAATAGTCCTTGTGGGAACGATGGTACGTAGAGAGCGTTCTTTAACGTCACCGTACGCCGGCGCCCCCTACTGTCCGTGAGGCATACCTGTGCGTCTCCTCTCTCTTGCGCCAACCCGTAGGTGAGCCTCCCGTCTGCCAGCTCCATGCTGTGCCTCTCCGGGTGGAAAGTGTTGTCAAAGTTCTTGAACCGACTCCTGTCGTTGATGACATGGGACGACGCACCTGTGTCCACGATCAGTCCCCTCCTCTGGGCCTGCTGCAGCTGTGCCAGCCCGGCGATGCACGCCGTCCGCGCCCCGAAAGCGAAGTCTTCCTGTCCCGTTATTCTCCGGGCGTCGTCTCGATCCGTCTCACGTCGACCGTCGCTGCCATCGTGTCCAAGGCCGCCATCTTGTCCACAGCCGCCATCTTGTCCGTAGCCGCCATCTTGTCCACAGCCGCCATCTTGTTCGTAGCCGCCATTTTGTCTGTTGCCGCCGTCTCGTCCATGGCCGTCATCTTGTCCATGCGCGTATTGCGCGCTCTGGTCGCGTTTCTTCATGCACGCTCTGTCTGTGTGCCCCGTGGATTTGCAGAAGCTACACCAGACAGTCTTTGTGCAGTCGCCTCGCCGATGGCCTTTCTCTCTGCATCGCCAACACGCCAGTTCCGCCGTGGTCCTGGTTCTCTCCCTTGGCGACCCTCTCTCCCGCCTCCGCGGCAGCTGAGTGGGTATCTTCTGAGGCCTTGAAGTTTCTTAACTCGGCCTTAAACTGTCCCAGCGCCATGTCCGCTGAACCGTGTGTTACCAGGAGTGTGAACGGTTTGTACAGCTCCGGTAGTCCTCTCATCATCATCGCCATCATTAGTCCATCGCTTGGTGCTTCTCCTGCACTCCTCAATGGCGTCGTGATCTGCTCCGCTCTGTTGACGTATTCGGTCACAGTCTCGGTGTGCCCCTTCTTCACGGCCGTTAGTGCTATGTAGAGGGCCACGACTCTGGGTTTTCCTCGCCCGATGTAATGCTCTCTCAACACCTCCAGGCTTTCTCTGCCTTTGTCTTTAGTGTCGCGGAATATCAGCCCCAAGCTGGTGTGGTCGAGCAGTGGCGCTAACTCACAGTACGCATCTGCGTTACGTTGGTCGTCCAGGGCTTGCTCTTCCGCCGTCAGTTCTCCCGTGGGAGCTGTCAAGATCGTCTCCTTCAGTCCCGCACCGTGCATGCAGCATAGCATGCGCACTTCCCAGAGCTCGTAGTCCTCTGCTTTTCCATTGAATGAGGGCCATTTGCTCCTTCCCTTGGTCTCCATCCTCTTTGTTGATGGTAGGCGTAGCTTTAGCTCTTGTTGGCCTAGCGTCTAGCCACGCGGCGCTCCCGGCGCTAACCTAGCCTATACTTTAGCTAAGCTTGCTACCCTTATTATTTCGCCCTGGCGTTATCTGGGCCCATAACCTGTTGACAGAATCCGGCTATAGGGCGACAATAATATGGTCAAGAGGCATGGTTTCTATCTTTAGCCTTTAAGCGGCGTGGTTTATTCATTCACATTGTATGAGCAGCAGTACATGAGGTCTCCTCTCACTGAGAGGCTGGGGGGGAAAGAGGTAGAGTAGGAGGAGACATCTCTATTTATACTCGCCACCTGGTGGTGTCTTGAGTGGCTCCGCTTAGAGCGCCCTCTAGTGGAAACAGTTATATATGCAGTTAGACAGTTACTAACAATCCTACATAGAACCTCTGACTTCAACAATGCCAACTGTTTGTAGAGCTATATGAATAACTCAGTTTTGAACCCTAAAATTCCAAAGGTGATGATTTTCAGTGGATATCTTTTTTTTATTTAATTAAATTGTATTTTATTTTATTCTGTAATTTAATTGTAAAAATAAAATTAACATGAGGACTTGTAACAGAGAGAGACAATATGCAAACTGACTGAGATATATGGCTTGTCATGTTAATTTAAAGAGCTGGGAATTTCAGAACTCTGGGATTTTATTGCCACCAATCATCAGATCCTGTCCTGTCTGAGCTGCAGAGAAAATGAGCCGCCGTTCCTAATTTTCATTTCTTGTGGTGGTGGAGTCCAAGTCCCAGAACACCTGTTTCCCTGTATCTGGGCACGACCCCCCCCCCCCCCCCCCTCCCTGTTCTCCCTCTACCCACCCTACCCTACCCACCCTACCCCACCCCCACATGGACAACCCACATCTGTGTGTCATTCTGTCTCGCCCAATACCGCTCTCTCTCTCTCCCATCACCCGTCGTTATCTTGCTACTGGCAGCGGCGCATGCAAACACTTTTTAAACATTACACTATATTTGTATCTATTTATTCCTACACATTTGAACTACCTCTTCTACCATTTTTGTTTTGTATAGTATATTTTGTATAGTGTTGGTGTTTACTCTTTTACTTATTTTTTTACTATACTGTATGAAGCAAAATTTTAGGAGGCTCATACAGAAGCAAGCATTTCACTATAATGTACATGTACCTTATATGTGACATATAAGTGACAGCTCAGAACTCGGCAGAATCTGCACCTGGCTCGCTGATAACAAACTATCATTACACTTGGGTAAAACAGAGTCCATTCTCTTCGGATCAAATAACAAACCGCAAGACCAACGGCTTCTCTGTTACAGTGGGTGACAATATTGTCACAAGGAAAGATGAAATTACCTACCTGGGTTCCATCCTAGAGGTAAATCTTTCCTGTGACAAGATGACATCCAATGTAATAAAAAAAGTCAACCAACGAACAAGATTCTTGTACCGGATCTCCTCTCTGGTAAACAAGAACACCCTGAAGACTCTGGCAGCAGGAGCACTCATTCAAGGGTACTACGACTATGCTTGCACCTCATGGTACCAAAGCACCTCAAAGGCACTAATAACAAGGCTACAAACATCACAAAACAAACTGGTCAGACTACTGCTTGACCTGACTCCTAGAACCCACCTCACCCCTGCCCCTTTTGACAACCTAGGATGGCTTAAAGTAGACGGCAGAATACAGCAACTTGCAATGGGCCTGGTCTACAAGATACACTTCACCACTAAGGTACCCATGTACATGTCGAAATACTTCCCAAAGGTCAGTGAATACCACAACCACAACACCAGAGGGAGTTCCACAAATCATGTCCAACCCAGATTCGGCTCAAACAAGGGACTATACGTTCCGTAATTATGCCACATCAATGTGGAACGCCCTACCCACAGCAGTAAAAAAAAATGTGAATCACTACCCACCTTCAAAACCGCTCTCAAAGAGCACCTACGGGAGGCTGCAATTCGAAACTAATTCCATATCTGTTAACTTATCCATCGTGACTCAGAGAGACACGAGTCTCTGACTCTCTGATCTGTGATGACAGCTGGCGTGAAACAGAAACAGAAACTTAAGGTTATCCTATAACCCTAGTTATATGAGTATAGCGAGCGCAGAATATACATTTAAAAAAATAAAAAGAGGGCGCTGCCCGGCCCGGCCGAGCCCGAATTATTTATTTAAAAACAAAGCCCTACCCAGCCCGAACCCGTCGGGTCGGGTAGGGCCCCGTCGGGCTCGGGCAGGGTTGCAGTGCACTAGTGTGTACACAAACCATAGGGGGGAGAGGGAGGGGGGGAGTTCGCACTCAGGGACGGAGCGAGGCCGAAGCGGAGCACCCGTTCCTAATGAGAAAGCCCCCTTATTCATATTAATACTACAACTGTACATACATCTGATTACCACTATAACTCAGTAGTATTAATTTATATATTTTATACCCAGTTTAATCACATGTGCATTGTATATTACTATTGCACTTTATTGTTACATTTGCACTCTGGTTGGATGCCAAACTTCTCTTTGTTGTACTGTACTTTGTTATGCTGTATAATCCCAATAAATTTTCCTCTCCATCTAAAGGGAATCTAAATCTAAATTTACTCTTGTAATTTTCCATTCACTGGCACGAAGGAACAGATTCAAGATTCAAGAGTTTTATTTGTCACATACATACACGAGACATGCAGTGAAATGTAGGTGGCTCGATTGTGCAAAAATACAAATAATAAAATAGAGTAGACATGATAAAAAAAAAGTTATAAGAATAAAATGCAATGCTAAGCTTAAGAAATACAGGCAACGAGTAATACAATAATATACAAATATACAGATCTGTTTTGCGTTCCAAACCACCAATAACGACCACTGGACTGGGATTGCACTGAGATTGAGTCATTCGAATTAATGGTAGTATGGGGGCATACTGTGAGGTACCTAGTAGTATACTGTTTTCATTCCAGTTATTACGGTTGTCTTGTGAGAGCCTTGCAACTTAAATTTATGTTTTTCATTAGAATGGAAGGTTTACACGCTCCTCAGGGCCCACAAAACCCATTATGAACCTTATTGTTTGCAGAAATGGGACCCCGTTGTGTCATTTTCAGTTGGAAGTTGAGAGTGCTCATTGGCAGATACAATTATTTTCCTCAAAATGTTAATATTTGCCTGATTTTATTTTGGTTATATTACAAAAGCAATATCTGGGGTTTCATAATCGGCATGCCCTAATGATACTTTCAGAATAGGGGAGACCGGGGCACAGTGGATCAAGGGGCACAGTGAATCAGTGGCTATTTATAGAAACTTGTACACAGGAATGCCTTGATGATGTCATCAGTGTGTGCCTCTGGTTAATCCATATCTGAAAATGTGTTTAATTTCCAGGCAACACACTTTTGTGAAGAATTGAAAGGTAATCCCCGTTTTGTACCATCAAATGTAAAATTTCGGGTTTCTTAAGTGATTCACTGTGCCCCGGTAAAAGGAGGTTGCTTTGTTTGTTGACTAACAGCAATATTAACTCCTCAATTTAACAATTTTTTATTCCAAATATAACTATATATATATATATATATATTATATCAATCTGTGCCATACTATTGCATGCTTTATCTGGTTTCAGAAAAATTATGTATAATATCTGGACTGATTCACAGTGCCCCAGGTAGTGATCCACTGTACCCCGTTACTGGGGCACAGTGGATCAAATATATTTTTACATTCAACCCCATCTCAGCATCTCATATTTGGCAGTTGGCAGGATATGATAGACATGTTTTATAGAGAACATATTCTGCTATCAATTCCACAGTAGACCAGAACCATGCTGTCATCAAGCCAGGTAAAATGCTGAAATATAAGATTTCTGATCCACTGTGCCCCGGTCTCCCCTATATATTAACAGGCCAGTGTACCTGTGAAACCTTGTACAGGGTTTTCTCAAAAGGAGGCAGCACTGAAAAGAACACACCAACAATATGGGAAATGCACTTACCATCTTATCCAGAGATAGATACAGTATCAATTTCCTCTGTGTGCATTCAGTAGTAGAGGACCACTAGCTTATGCTCTGGGAGAGGTGTTTTTGGCCAACAGCTAGGCTAGCTCATCCGTATTCTATCAACCATTC
>NC_140169.1:194725692-194750690 GCF_963971535.1 Notolepis coatsorum | reverse complement strand
TGGAATGTTACATCAAATGATGGCTTTGCATGAAACAAATGATTATTGAAAAAAAAATTACATCATTCCGTTTTACTGGGTGTAGCAGACAAATGATTATTCAGAAATGTTACATTTCAATAGGAACCGCCGTTCTATCGATTGAAGTTCTGTTGTTAAAACAAAAAGAGAAAGACCTCAGATCTGGCCACTCTGTGTCTTGGTTTGTGACTGTGGTCATGATCTTCTGCAACTGGACTGATTCAAGTCCTCATGCTGTGATCACAGATCGCACACTCTCTGTCTCTGTCTCTGTATCTCTGTCTCTCTCTGTCTCTCTCTCTCTCTCTCTCTCTCTCTCTCTCTCTCTCTCTCTCTCTCTCTCTCTCACACCCATGTGTGTGTGTGCGTGCATGCATGTGTGTGTGAGAGAGAGAGAGAGAGAGAGAGAGAGAGAGAGAGAGAGAGAGAGAGAGAGAGAGAGAGAGAGAGAGAGAGAGAGAGAGAGAGAGAGAGAGAGTGAAGAGAGAGAGAGAGAGAGAGAGAGAGAGAGAGAGAGAGAGAGAGAGAGAGAGAACTCTGAAATCACAAGACACGAGACAAGGCTATAGGATCTGGTAGTGAAAGGGGAAAGTGGAGACTGTTTTATATTTCACCGTTCCTAATTGACACCTGGTCGACACAGATTATGACCCAGAGAGACTGGAGCTTGTCTTTATTTTCATCCAATGGCATCCAGGTTGTAGTAACTTCACTTTCATCAGTCAATTCATATTTTAAACATATATTGTTGTTTATTTGCTATATGATGGAGCGTTTTACTTGTCAGTAGGATGGATAGAACATACTTTTCATGCCAAAGGTTTTCTAATATTAGATTTTTAAAGATCATTCACTTCCTGGATTCACTCAATTGATTGATCCCAGATGTGACAGACTTGCCAATTTGACTTAATATACAGTACTCTGTAGATTGTAGGCTCAGCATATATACTGTCTGGGCTATTTATACAGTATGTAAATGCAATTCATATTCGGTATTAGAGAACGTCTTCACTTTTCTAATAAATGTTTTTTCTGCGGACACAAACATATTTCCTAGCCATATCAAGACAATAAAATATCCTTTCAGTTGGCTGTGTCACAGAGTCTGTGTTTCTTATTTTGAAGCTTGTCATCTGTGTCATCACGATGCATACTTATATTGAATACAGTCAAGATGCTCGGGAAATGGATAAATCCGCTCAAGGTGCTTGAAGGTATGGGATGGTCCTTTATTAAAGAATAAAGACCTTAAAGAAATGATGTTGTGTTTCAATTACACAATACACATCAGGCGTACTGTAACACTTTGAGAAAGAGAGCCTCCTTATGTTGTAAGATGGGCTGAACTCAGGAATCCAAAGCAAAGGAAAGAATAAACACAAAGAGGGCAAGTTCACTGGAAATATGTTTTATCTGAATGCCTCATATGATGGTACATTAAACCAACAGTCCAGCCATATCAAAAACAGACCCACAGATTCACCCAATTAAAGTTGTGTTTTTCTCTCGTTTTTGGCCAATAACCCGTCGGGCAGAGACTCCCAGACGGATCCAGTGGGGGTTCCCTCTGGGACGGGTCCACATTCTACAGGGTCTGTTAAAAAGCCTGAAATGTGCTCAGAGAGAAAGATCAATGACTAACAGTAAGGGATTATGGGATAGCGTCCAGTCAGCAAGCTGTCACTCAAAATGGCCTCAAAGCAGCACATTAGGCACGAGAACTCACTCAGCCCCGTCAGGGCACCTCGTAAAGTATCCCGGCTGTCAGGAGATCGTTTGGAGTCTCCGATTGTTCCAGTTTCATATTTTACAGTATGGCAGCTATACGCTCCCTATTAATCAGTCAATCGGATTGTTAGCATATTCTGGAGCTAATGGTAGATTCCAAAAGGAAAGCGTTGTTATTCACTGACCTTCTTTTTCACTTAAAGCCACAATGCAGATTTTTCTTTTTACCACATCAATGTGGGGTATGTTTACATAAATTCTTGAAGAGTTTGGATCTGTAGGCGGAAAATACCACTATTTGGAAACTTCTTACCTCGCTGTAAATCAGAATATATTTTTACAAACATTACAAACGTACATGTAAACAACCCTTTTTACAGCCACCAAATACAGTGACGGTATTAATAACTCAGTGTTAGTCCTCGCGTCAACAGCTCAATCAATCAACCAGAGAATGAAAACATGTCTCCGTTGTTATTTCTTGTTTCTCTCTGTTGGTGGGGCTCCCCCTGTGTTTACTGTACCGACCGGGGGCTTTTACAGTAAAACAGACCTGTTGCACATTATGTCAGAATCAACTTCATATGTAAACCGGTACAGTGTCTACAAATTTTAACAGGCCCCCCCCGAGGTAAATTTGCGTAGAGAGTGGAGGAGCTGATTTTAAATGCTGCTGGAACCGCAGAGCAAGGGGGAGGATATCAGACAAATAACGTGAATAATTATTGGAAATAATGTCCAGATAGATGGGAGTCGTGCCAAATTATGAAATCATGCGCTCCTCTCCGGTGCATCACCCTCCTCATTATTTGAAGTCATGCTTTGGGGGAAACAGGTGTTTTCAATACGGCGCCTCTGTCTCCACGGCCCTGGACCGCCCCCCCCCCCCACGTTCTGATGATGGTTCAGATATGATATTTCATGGCTGGAACCGTATACGCATGATAGGAAGTGATTGGGGGAGAGCTGTTCACTTCAGAAGACATCCGTGTAATGGATGCTGATTGGCCCCCTAAATCACAGGGGTGGGTGCGGTAGCAACAAGGGGGCGCCTGCGCCAAAAAAAAGCCTAAAGTATAAGAATGATCATGAATATTTTTACCCCTCTCTCTCTTCCCAGCGCTCACATGATTACAGGGGATTTTTATGTCTCTTTAAACAGGTGGCATATTTATGTGTATCACCACACAACAACAGTGCAGTGGAGTACACAAGCACATGGGCTTAATTCATGATTCCCGTTGCATGGTAAACAGAACCAGAAGGGAAAAAAACATGTCTCTCTCTCTCCCTCGAGTTTCCTTTATGATAGATGTGTTGCGTCATTGTTTGAAACAAATGCCTATGATGTGGAGGAAAGCAGATGTGTGTGTGTATGTGTGTGTGTGTGTGTGTGTGTGTGTGTGTGTGTGTGTGTGTGTGTGTGTGTGTGTGTGTGTGTGTGTGTGTGTCTGTGTGTGTGTCTGTGTGTGTGTGTCTGTGTGTGTGAGCGAGAGCATTCTTACACATGGTAATAATGGCGGCATTCCAGGACATCAGTGCTCAGAGAGACACCATGAGTTGACTGACAAATGAACTCCGATGTCTTGATTACATGTCCACCGGTAGGACTGGCGCTCCGAGTCCGCTTTTCTCTGAAGCACCGGGGCGTCTTCGCCCCCCGACAAACACTAAGGAGCGATTGAGATGAGATGAGGAGACAGACACTAAGACACTTTCAGGGAAAACAGCCCCCAAATATGAACTGAATGAAAAACGAAATACATTCACGCCGTACGGATAGAGAAGAAAACAAAATTCCAAACCAATGCAAATGAATTAAAACGTTTATTGAGCTTTTGTGTGCTTGGCACCTGTATTTACAGTTTCTTTCTGTTTTTAAAAGGCCTTCCAAAAGGATAATTTTGTTTTCTTTTTTTCCCACACGTTTTCATAATAGCTTGGCCTGTAAAATTGTATTATTGCTTGGCACTTAAATACACGTATCTACAACACACCAAAACATATTTTAATTACTCTGTTTCCTATTGCTTATTTAGAACATTTCACACAACAACTTTAAAGCTTATGGTTTTTCGCTTGCATTCGCCATTTTTTATATATGCTTAAAAAGGTAATCCACTCCAAAATAGTGAAGCCATTCCAGTCTATGAGGAAACGGGTTTGATAAGATAGCGTGGTGATTTTCTGAACAGGCCACTTCTCATGTATGTCCACTGAGAGATGTCGAGGTGTGGGGGCAAGACTGGGACCCCCCCCCCCTCAGGTAAAATAATAGACCGTCACCTTGACCTTCAAGTCTTCTACTCAGTCTGTCCACGTGCAGGTGCTCACACTCTCTGTGGTAAGTCCAAACACACAACGTCCGGATTAATTTGCACCCTCTCCTTATGAGTGTCTGTGAGTCATTCTGTAAATCTTGTCCAGTTGTCCCTTATTGCTCCAATGAAAACGTCCGTATTGAACTGTGTGAGCATCGTCCAAAACCCCTGGACGTTTCGACAATAACATGGCAGTGTTCCACAAGTGCCTTCTCCTCCGGGTCACGAGAGAAGATTTCTTTGTAACTTCACCTCATGTACTGCGTTCAACTGAATCCCCCCAAAAACAAGGATGAGTCCCTTCTAGAGGCTGTCGTTACTATTGCACCATTACAGATTCATGGGTTCACGCCTGAGAATCCCTTCAGAACCAGAGCAGAACGGGCTCTTCCTTCATCTTTAACCCTTCGCCTTCCTTTTGTTTTGGGATTTTGCTCTTAAAAGTCACGCGAGAATCAGGATCGTTGGCCCAAATCATCCTCTTTACAAAAAAACACAAATTCCTTAATGCATGACACTTAAATAATAGTTCTACTCCCTTTAATTTCTCTTTAAGCCGTGGAGTGAATTCACAAAACAAACACATTGAGATGAGGTCCTTTTTTGAAAGGTTCACTTTGTATCTCGGGATACTTAACGTTAAAATGCCGTGTCAACACCAATACCATAACGTAACACCATCTTTGTCTTTAACCCATGTCACAGATTACAGAATCACTTTTGAAGAGACTGAGATATTTTTTTAACAACAGAGGACAATGAGCGAGTGTCTTATGTTTGGCGTCAGAAGCGGGATCCCTCCGTCCCGGTTCACACCATGTGCATCGACATCTGAGAGGAGGAGCCATACTGGCGGCCGTCACAGGAGCCGGGACCCTGCTGCCGGCGGAGGGGTTGCTGATCATGTGCATGCCATCCATACCCCCGTTGGACAGGTACTGGCGCTCTGCGAAGGCCCCGGCGGTGGAGGAGCAGAGCAGGCCTCCCTGGGGTTTCTCCGGGCTGGCGGCCAGGCGGGGGGAGGTGGGGAAGTTGTATCCATACAGGTTGTAGGGGTTGTGCAGGGAGAAGGCGTTGTAGGAGCCCTGCTGCACGTGGTGGTGGCTCCCGCTGAACATGTGGGCGGAGGAAGGGGAGGAGCCGGACGAGGACGAGGAGCCCGAGGAGGAGCTAGCTCCGGCCTGCATCACGTACTGTAGCTGGGAGGCTGGAAAAGAGCCCAGCTGACCGCCGTAGGCGTCCATCTTGCCGCCGGCGCCACCGCCACCACCGCCACCCGACAACGAGGCATGGGCGCCGCCCTGCATGCCGGCGGCGATCAAGGAGGAAGTCCTCTGGGGCAGGAAGGATTCAGAGGGCTGGCCAGAGGCCACGCCGCCCCCCGCCGCCTGGAGCCGTCCGTAAGAGCTGTCGGCCAGACCCCCGTAGCCCTGCAGGGCGGCCATGTTGCTGCGTGCGCACGCCGGGTACTCGGACAGGCCCAGGTTGCACAGCTGGCTCTCCCTGCAGCCCACGTTGAAGCTGTTGGGGGCCAGGTGGAAGGTGGGAGGGGAGCAGGAAGGAGAGAGGAGGTGCGCTGCTCCAGAGGGGGATGGGGTCCCTGTGCTGGAGGTGGTGGGAGAGGTACCAGTGCTTCCTCCTAGAAACAGATAAACAAAGACAGTGAGGATGTAAATAACACAGCAGGGAGGTGAGACAGTGGGGATGTAAATAACACAGCAGGGGTGAGACAGTGAGGATGTAAATAACACAGCAGGGGGTGAGACAGTGGGGATGTAAATAACACAGCAGGGGGTGAGACAGTGGGGATGTAAATAACACAGCAGGAGGTGAGACAGTGAGGATGTAAATAACACAGCAGGAGGTGAGACAGTGAGGATGTAAAACACAGCAGGGGGGTGAGACAGTGATGATGTAAATAACACAGCAGGGGGGTGAGACAGTGAGGATGTAAAAACACAGCAGGGGGGTGAGACAGTGGGGATGTAAATAACACAGCAGGGGGTGAGACAGTGAGGATGTAAATAACACAGCAGGGGGTGAGACAGTGAGGATGTAAATAACACAGCAGGGGGTGAGACAGTGAGGATGTAAATAACACAGCAGGGGGTGAGACAGTGAGGATGTAAATAACACAGCAGGGGGTGAGACAGTGAGGATGTAAATAACACAGCAGGGGGTGAGACAGTGAGGATGTAAATAACACAGCAGGAGGTGAGACAGTGAGGATGTAAATAACACAGCAGGGGGGTGAGACAGTGAGGATGTAAATAACACAGCAGGGGGTTAAAAGTGAGGATGTAAATAACACAGCAGGGGTGAGACAGTGGGGATGTAAATAACACAGCAGGGGGGTGAGACAGTGAGGATGTAAATAACACAGCAGGGGGTGAGACAGTGAGGATGTAAATAACACAGCAGGGGGTGAGACAGTGAGGATGTAAATAACACAGCAGGGGGTGAGACAGTGAGGATGTAAATAACACAGCAGGGGTGAGACAGTGAGGATGTAAATAACACAGCAGGGGGTGAGACAGTGAGGATGTAAATAACACAGCAGGGGGTGAGACAGTGAGGATGTAAATAACACAGCAGGGGGGTGAGACAGTGAGGATGTAAATAACACAGCAGGGGGGTGAGACAGTGAGGATGTAAAAACACAGCAGGGGGGTGAGACAGTGGGGATGTGATAATGAGTGAAATGACAAATGTCAGAAATCATGCAAGGACACTTTCTTCAGCCTTGTTTAAGTTACTGATATGACTTCCCCATAATATATTAAAGGAGAATACCACTGGATTTCAGATCGTCCTATGTGCTAGAATAGTTCAGCCTGTATTACTGAACCTCACTACCACATCAGGTAGCCAGAAGACACAGGAGGGATTGTCCCTCAGCCTCACCCTTACTAGTTTTGGGTGTGTAACTAGTTACTTTATACAACTATACTGATAGCACAACTATAATATAAAGCCTGGTTGGATGTTCAAAACTAAATGCTCACATTCAGTCAGTAACTGAACATGTATCATCAATAGAGCAGTTCTAGGGTGTACAGTACAACACATTAGAATATCTGTTGTCCAATTTCTGGTTTTGAGAGACATTGCATCCCAAAATTAGATGTAGGCCAACCTTTGCATATAAAATGGTTACACTTTTCAACATTCAAATCGCCCCGATTTGGAAATAATTAGCAATGAAAATGAGGTAACGACGTCTCACTGAAAATGGATATAAAACTTTTTTCAAATGGTGATTGGATTGTCATGGAGCGTAGGAGTAACATACATTAATTCTTAAACTGAATGGCATTCCCCTTTAAGAGCCCTGACAGTAATACACACTTACCTATTCAGCTGCATATATCAAAACTAATTGCAGCAGTGCATTATCTGCGCCTTAAATATCTCCAGCCATGTCACAAAATACCATTTGCCTGTGTGTGTGGAGATAAATGTGGCTTTAGTTTTACCCGTGTCTGGTCAACAGAGCCGGCCCTTTTTCCTCAATAAAAACCGATGCAATCATAATTTAGAAATGTATAGATGTAGCTGAAGGAGGACATAAAAAAGGCCCTTGTTGGCACGGATTGTGTACAATAAATCAAGCTTTTTGGGATCGAAGGATAGCTGTGGGATATCAATCACATATTTCTTTATTAATGAGAATTTGGCTTGAGTTCATCTTGCTGTTGGATAAATTTGGTTTTTGAAACCAGAATAAGGGGGGGGGGGGGGGGGGGCTGGACTGCATAACTAAATAATGCAGGACCCTCTTTGGCTGGGGTTCTGATTTTGCACCATATGCCTTCGATAATATCACTGCTGTGTTCTGCTCAGCACTGTTCTGTTCAAGGGGGTTCTGCTGGCCAGGAAAGAGAGAGAGAGAGAGAGAGGAGAGAGAGAGAGATGAGAGAGATGAGAGACGAGAGAGAGAGAGAGAGAGAGGAGGAGAGAGAGAGATGAGAGAGAGGGGGGAGAGAGAGAGGAGGGGGAGAGAGGAAAGAGAGAAGAGAGAGAGAGAGAGAGAGAGAGAGAGAGAGAGAGAGAGAGAGAGAAGAGAGAGAGAGAGAGAGAGAGAGAGAGAGAGAGAGAGAGAGAGAGAGAGAGGGAGAGTCAAAGAAGGCGATAGCATGGTGATGTCATGTTTTCCTCTAGTCTCTGGCTGGAGGGGTTAGAGGAGGCTCAGCGCCGCACGGCCGTGGGGGAAATCGCTGATTACTCTCGCTCCACACACATACACATACACTTGCACCTGTGCACACGCACGTGCACACACACACACACACACACACACACACACACACACACATGCGTACACACACACACACGCACACACACACACGCGTTTTGCGGTTTTAAGGGGGTGGGTAAAGTCTGAATGCCACACCAAGATCTCTGGCATGTCATTGACTGCTACCGTCGCTGTGGGGGCAGGTGATTGGCCAGACACTGAAGCGGAGGAGATAAAGGGAGGTCCACAGGAAGGCCCAGAGGCCCTGAGCTTAAGTTCAGTTCAGTTAAATGGTACTTTATTAATCCCTTTGGGGAAATTCATCTGCATGGATTGTATAAAATGGGACTACATTTATATAGCGCTTTTATCCAAAGTACTTTTGTGAGGCAACAGTGCTAACCACTGCGCCACTGTGCCAGTCGTGCCACAGTTCACATAAATGGTAAAATGGTAAAAATAAATGGTGCATTTATATAACAGCTTTTATCCAAAGTGATTTACAATTGTGTTCCTCACATTCACCCATCAACTCACTCACTCATCACTCACACATTCACACACCGATGGCAGAGGCAACCATGCAAGGTGCCAACCTGCTCATCGGGAGCAGTAAGGGGTTAAGTGTCTTGCTCAGGGACACTTTGAGACGCTGCTCAGGAGGGGCGTGAATCTAACCGGGAACCATCTGATTACCAGATGACCGATCTACCTCCTGAGCCACTGTCACTCGTGTCGTTCACATGCAGAGGGAAGCTTTGACTCTTGAATAGCGTAATGGCTGGATTCTACATTACTCAACAGTTTATAGTCAACAAACAAATGTGTTGTATATCTTTACTTTGTCTTGCAAAGTGCTGATGTATGTTAGAACAGGGGTTCTCAACCTTTCTGCTGCCAAGGCACCCCTGTGTTCAATAAAATATTCCAGGGCACCCCTACATACGATAAAGACTTTTTCGGTCCTGTCTTTTTTGCTACAATGATGACAAAAGTGCTTGCTTTCAAAATAATGTTTATTTAAGAAACCGGGAAACACATTTGTGTGTATATGCAGGCTATATAATGCATTATTTCAGGTCTAAATGGCTTAGTACTGTTGACATTACACTGCTTGTAGTAGTAAATCAAATAGCATATTTCTTTAAATAAAATTACAGACAATTATCACTAAAGTGCTATCTGTTGCAGCTGCACTGTTCTCCATAAAAATAGCATATTTGGATAAGTTTGACCATTTCTCAAAAACAGAAAATCATGTATTTTTTTTAAATACAGAAAAGGATCACCAAGTTACCATTTCTCAAAAAATATAAATAAATACAGAAAATAAGCACTCGTTCACTCAGTGGACATGTCTAGCTCAATGCGAGGTCTGCTGCTGCTGACTAATAATACGGTCAATACGTGGGGAGATCTTTGACAAGGCAACACGCATGTCATCCTCAAGGCTCAACTTTGCCCTACATTTTGTTTTCAGAGCTGTCATGGATGAAAAGCCAGCTTCACACAGATATGTGATGCTGAATGGTATCAACACCTTAACTGCTGCATCATGAGATACTTTATACTCAGCACCACACTCTGAAACGAGCTCTCCAGGTGGTATCAGATGAGATTTCAATGAGTTCTTCCAAGAGTTTGGATGGAGATGTGTCAGGAATCTTTGTCTCAATGTTGTCTGTAAAGGTTTTTTTATCCAGAGTAACTTGGTGATCCTTCTGTGTTTTATTAAATAATGATTTTCAGATTTTGAGAAATGGTCAAACTTATCCAAATATGGTATTTTCATGGAAAACAGTGCAGCTGCAACAGATAGCACTTTAGTGATAATTTTATGTAATCCAAAGGCACCCCTGGCAGCTCTCTGCGGCACCGTAGGGTGCCGCGGCACCCCTGTTGAGAACCGCTGTGTTAGAACACTAGACAGCAGTCTGTCAGTATGTTGCTAGGCTACTGATAACTGTTAGAACACTAGACAGCAGTCTGTCAGTATGTTGCTAGGCTACTGATAACTGTTAGAACACTAGACAGCAGTCTGTCAGTATGTTGCTAGGCTACTGATAACTGTTAGAACACTAGACAGCAGTCTGTCAGTATGTTGCTAGGCTACTGATAACTGTTAGAACACTAGACAGCAGTCTGTCAGTATGTTGCTAGGCTACTGATAACTGTTAGAACACTAGACAGCAGTCTGTCAGTATGTTGCTAGGCTAGTCATAACTGTTAGAACACTTCTCAAGTTTCTTCAGATGATGAAAAAAGACATGGTTCAAATGTATATGAATGGAATGGATGACGATAGTAAAACTAAATTTAGCGTCATCTACCTGCCAACGTTTTTACCGGACCAATCCTACCCATGCCCTACTCTCACTTGGCACGGAGCAAGTGTTCAGAGTAAAATGCAGATCGGCGTCACATTAAATGCAGGTCGATGTCAACGCCAAGCAGCGTTTTGTGTGACACCAAGTGAGCGGACGTCCACGCGGTTAGAAAATTGGAGCTTTTGGAGTCCGCTTTGAGTCCACTTTGAGTCCGCGCGGACCTCCGTGTACGTTCCGCTCGACTATGGGAGGGCCTTTAGTCTGCATTTTTATCAATCTGCTCTGGACAACAATGGACCACTAGAAGCTCCAATGGTGAGTAGAGCTACTGTGTTTGGTATCTATCACTGCTGTCAGGTGAAACCACAATGTTGGTAGCATTAGCTTGTTAATCGTCATGATATACATTTACATTTAGTATGTAAATGTAAATGATATCATTGAATCTAAAGTTTATCCTGGTTCTCAGGGGGGTGTCTGATATGATGTTGTTGCTGTTTTTGAACGTAATAGAACATAATTTGGGTAATAGAAAGGTACAGTAGTTAATGAAGATAAAAGTGCTGCGTGAGTAAGTGAGTGAGTGAGTGAGTGAGTGAGTGAGTGAGTGAGTGAGTGAGTGAGTGAGTGAGTGAGTGAGTGAGTGAGTGAGTGAGTGAGTGAGTGAGTGAGTGAGTGAGTGAGTGAGTGAGTGAGTGAGTGAGTGAGTGAGTGAGTGAGTGAGCGAGCGAGCGAGTGAGTGAGTGAGCTTGGAGCCCTCCTGCGGCAGAGGGAGGGTAGACAGCCCTACTTGGAACGTGGCTTCCGTTTAGCCATTGCTCCTGTTAATGTATTTCATTTCTCATCCTTGATAGTTAACATCGCTCTAACCAGTATTTGCGCAAAAGACAAGTCCATGATAACAGCCTGTATGCTAAATGGGACAGTTAGGCTATCGTTTTACGTTTAGGATGGTAATTTACCTATTTATTAAGAAAAACATGTATAAATTATGAAACAGAGAACCACCATAATAACACAGCTGGAAGCTGAATTACTTTCAGCATAGATGTATTATATAATTCAGATGAGTTAATTTAGAGGAAGATAGAAAGCAGGGTTTGCATAACGTATGTTTTTGTTGTGGTGGTGGTTTGCTTCGAGCATTTGTCTACTTAATAGCGTCAACTTTTGTAAATGAGGTGGTAGCTATCTATTTGTCAATGTTAGCCTAGTTAGACTATAAAGGTTCTGCAATAATATGAATGAGACTGACCTATTCATTTATGTTTTAGACTATTAGTAGAATAATATTAATGCATAATGTTTTTGTTTTATTTGTATTTCTCACATGTGAAACAATAAAATGGCATCAACAATTTGTTTGTGCATCCATGGCGCGTACCGGCCACCTCTGGACAGACCTGGGCCACCCTCTGGCCACCTCTGGGCAGACCTGGGCCACCCTCTGGCCACCTCTGGACAGACCTGGGCCACCCTCTGGCCACCTCTGGACAGACCTGGGCCACCCTCTGGCCACCTCTGGACAGACCTGGGCCACCCTCTGGCCACCTCTGGACAGACCTGGGCCACCCTCTGGCCACCTCTGGACAGACCTGGGCCACCCTCTGGCCACCTCTGGACAGACCTGGGCCACCCTCTGGCCACCTCTGGACAGACCTGGGCCACCCTCTGGCCACCCTACTTTAAAAAATATCCTAGAACCGCCACTGCACACACACACATGAACGGACACCAAAAAGCACGCTCTACACACGTACACACATACCAGTGCACAATGCACACACAGGTGAATACACACATGCACACACATAAACATAAGCGCAATGGATAGTTTTCCAGAACCAGAGTCCTGTTTGGGGCGCCTGGGGTTCACTGGCGGCGTGAGGGCTTTAATTAAAGCGTAATGGCTTTGGAGGAGGTTAGTGATAACAAACAGATGTGGTCCTCTGTTCAGACACAGAGCTCCACGTCATGCTGACCCCCAGAGGTACGAGGTAGGGTGAGGAAACCGCCGCCTTGTCCCCGCGCCGGGGGAGAGAGACAAGCAGACGGCCCGACTGACGCCTGACTTGTGTCACATCGCCGTCCAAAAGCCGCAGGGTTGTTTAATAATGATTTTCTTTACAAGGGCTCTGCGATAAGTGAAAAGTTGAGCAGATACAGTGCAGACCTCAAGGCCTCTGCCAGAGAGGCAGTGGATGGCCTGGCTCAAACCAAGGACACGGCTGATATTTGATACACGGTGAGATATGAGGAAAGTATGCGGCGATACAGTTCAGACGAGGTCGTCTCGTGTCTCGTGTCTCGTCTCGTGTACCGTGGTGATGATACACCAAGGCAACGCTCTGGACAGCAGGCGACCAAGTGTGACGCAGGTTGAAAAGTTTATTCAAATGTTTTATGACGACGAGGTGTTCCTTTGTTATTAAAGAGTCCATATTATGTTTAATAGACTGAGGCTATTGGCTGTCACAGTTGCCCTGTGGGTATCAGTTGTCTTAACAGCAAGTACACACAGTGAGCACCTCGGTTGATGAGGCCTTGTCATCTGACGCGTGTGTTTGTAGTGTTCTCGTTCAGCTACAAAGTTTTAACCAACAGGGTTTATTTCTGCAGTTTATCAAATAAAAGTCGCTGGGGAAGCCTTTACCGGCTGTTATCAACTTCTCTTCCATTTTGGCGAGAGTGAGCTACGTTTGGTCAATGCAGGGGGAACATTCACTAGTGGAACTGTAGTCACTTCAGTCGGGGAACGTGGGCAAAGGGAAGGAAAAAGCGGTGGCACAGGACTCTGATGTTGATGGGCGATGACAAATCACTGTCATCGTGGGAACATTTGAAAATGGCTTCAACTAAGGAATTGCCATGTAATCAATGTGAGTTTGTTGAGGCAATTTATGAGTGTCAAGTGTCTCATTCAACATACCTTGCTGCTTCTGCATGTTTGTGAAGTCCTCAAATGTGAGTGTCCTCACTGGAGGTCTCCAGAAGGCATAGGTCTCCATGATCGCCTCCAAACCAGTCCTGAATATGAGAGAGAGAGAGAGAGAGAGAGAGAGAGAGAGAGAGAGAGAGAGAGAGAGATATTACATATAATATCTTTATTATGTATCTTTATTTAAATTTTTTACGCAATTATCTGGTTTATTTTTGGAGTTAGTCTTTTCTACATAGTATATATTACAAAGTTGCAATGTGACACAGCTCTGTTCACACATGTCTTTATTCTAGTATGCCTATATTTTAATTGTACATAGTTTCGATAAGTGCTTACGGTTTTGATTGTTTTGATTGTTTTAATACTGGCTGTGGCTATTTAAACCTATTGCCAGAGAGAGAGGGCTACTCTCCCATAACCAGAAGAGAAATAAGAATCAAACTTGTGACGTCATCAAGTATAAAGTCTGAAGCTGCTCCATTAACAACGAATGAGTTTTTGATTTTGTGGACCCACAGAATGTTTGTTTTAGTTTTTATATCCTAATGATCTTTATTCTATAGTAGTGTACTCAGTTCTGAAACAGAACACGTACGTATGAACTCAGAATATTCCCCTGGCTGCTCTTAGTGTCATTATGGTCTCATTCCCGAAAAAGATATATTCTGGAAGACTTATCTTGGAACCACTGAGACATAATCAATGACAAGTTCACTCTGAGTCCTGAACGTGCTGGTAATATGTCTTAAGTGGCTGAAAAGGTCGCACAAATTATATGATCTGATATCTGCTTGGAGAATGGCATTCTGTCTTAAACTCGAAAGCGCGTTCCCGTTCACTTCATTTGCATACAAAACAACGCCTCCAGAGCTCCTTATAAGGCAACTAGTGACGCAGCTGTGTGCAAATGGAATGGCGGAAGTGCTTTGCGAGTCTTGCAAGCCGCGTGATTACGAAACCTAGTGTCAGTCAGTGCCAATCAGAGAGCGTCTCCGAGAAATGCTGCTAGGTTTCGTAATCACGCTTGTGCGCCATCAAAACTAGATTAGATTAATGTATTGGCATCATATACAGCTCGCGGTACACCTGCCGCAGCGCGCGCACACACACATGCGCGCAGTACTGTATATGAATGAATGAATGAAATATAATATATATAGCCTACGGCGGGCGTAATGAATGAACGCAGTATGGCTTATTATTCCATAATTAAGCCTATAGGCTACTGTTCATTCGTAGGCGCACACAAGACTTGTTATGGAATATTAATGCAGTCTATTTCCACCGATTAGCTTTAGTTCTTATTTATTTATCCACTGTCATTTCAGTGTTGGTGTATAGGCTATATAGTGTATTTCAATATACGTTTAATTGATTAATGATATATTCGAAGGAATGCAGGTTTATAGCTATATCAACCCCCTCCAATGTACAGTAAATGACAAAGTATGGTTTTGTCAATATTCCAATGTACAGTTTTGCTTGTACAGTGTAAGTCTATCCCACACCCACCCCTCCTACCCAACCTCCTCCAACAGTTTCTACGTCAAATGTACTCTCTTTTCTAGACTCTTTTCGTATCACAAACAGTACTGTATTTGCAAATCTGGTATGTCATAAATGTATAGATGTAGTGTCCTGTGTGTCATATGTTATGATGAATTGAAAATGGGGGACCCTGATGTAAACAAGACGAAATTCTTTCTCTGGTCTGCATCCCCTTATGTAATTGAGCTGTACTGTACTGTACCCATTCTGCAATCTGTTAATAAAGTTTTCAATCAATCAATCAATAAATCAATCAAACAAAGGTCTGTCCCATTGTATACCAATCAATGGGATACATTGCATGTTGACCTGCATTCTTTCAAATGTATATAATTAATCATTAAAACAGATGTGTAACAAATAAGAAATACAAATTCCACAGAAGGCATTAAATAATTATTATTTTCAATCATTTCACAATAATTGCATAATTGTGTTTGAATATCTGAGTAATTAAAGTAATTATACATTTGTCCAAAATAGCTGGTTCAGATATGGTTAAGCAGCTGCCCTGTGATCAGATGAATCCATATTATTTATTTTTCTGACATCAAATGCGTAATTTCTTATCGTACAAATATTGTCATATTTATTTTAATTATGATTAAGTAATTAATTCCAAGGAGGCCTGTAGCGTTGATGTGAAGGAATCACTATGAGAACACAGTCTGTCAAGTTATAATGAAATTTTAAATTAGTCAATCAATCATGAGATTTGATCGTGGCTGAGAGCAGATTTAAGAGTGCTCCTCAGCACTCTTAAATCTGCTCTCAGCCACGATCAAATCTGATCTCAGGAAAATTTGGGGACTCCCACTCCCAGCCCTAATATGTCTTAAATGGGCCGAAATCTGGCTAAGACGAAATTTTTTGTCGTAACTTTGTTGGTCTCTTACGACAAGAAATTTGCTCTCAGGGCCATTTGAGACATCTTAGGGCCGGTTGTGGAATTCCCCAACGGGCCCTAAGCTTGGATTTAGGAGTGCTGAGGAGCACACTTAACTTGACAGACTGGTGTGCTCCGTGAGGAATCATAGTGATTCTTTCACGTCAACCCTACAGGCCTCCTTGGAATTAATGAATTAATCATAATTTAAATAAATATGACAATATTTGTACGATAAAAAATTACGCATTTGATGTCGGAAAAATAAATAATATGGATTCATCTGATCACAGGGCAGCTGGATTAACCACATCTGAACCAGCTATTTTGGACAAATGTATAATTACTTAATTACTTCAAACACAATTATGCAATTATTGTGAAATGATTGAAAATAATTATTATTTAATGCCTTCTGTGGCATTTGTATTTCTTATTTGTTACATATCTGTTTTATTGATTAATTATACATTTGAAAGAATGCAGGTTATAGCCAACATGCAATATATCCCATTGATTGGTACAATGGGACAGACATTTGTTTTATATAGCTATAACCTGCATTCTTTCAAATATATCATTAATCAATAAAAACAGATATTGAGATACACTATGTAGCCTACTACAACAACACTGCAAATGCCAGTGGATAAATAAATAAGAACTAAAGCTAATCGTGTGGAAATATACTGCATTAATATTCCATAAGTCTTGTTGTGTGTGCCACAAGTATAGCCTACATGTCTAATGAATGAACAGTGGGCTTATATTATTCTAATTACTTGTTTCATTAGGATTTAGTAGATACTATATATGCTCTGCCCTATACATACAGTAAGTACAGTACACATAAGGCCGCCAGAGTCGGGCGTACTATCAGCGGACTGCATGGTGGACTGTACTACGGGCAGCGCAGTATCTGTGCTCTCCTAATAAAACAAGTCATTAGAATAATATAAGCCTATACTGCGTTCATTCATTACGCACATAGACTAAACAGTACTGCGTGCACGTGTGTGTGTGTGTGTGTGTGTGTGTGTGTGTGTGTGTGTGCGTGCGCTGCGGCAGGTGCACCACAAGCTGTATTATATATATATGATGATGACAATACATTAATCATTCTAATCTCATTTTGATCGGTCGCAAAGCGCTTCCGCATATCGGCCGTCATTTTCACACGGCTGCATCATCAGTTGCATTCTAATGAGCTGGATAGGTGTGTCTAACTATTGACTTTTTGCGATTTCATTTGCACACGGCACAGAGCCTGTCTTTATAAGGAGCGTCGGAGGCATTGTTTGTATGCAAATGACCTAGACGGGGACGCGCGCTCATGTTTCTGAATGGTGACATTCCTCATCGCCGGCATCCCAGCTGTGATCGTTTGAGCCACTTAAGACATCTTCCCCACGCGTTGGGGAATCAGAGTGAACTTGTCGTCGATTCTGTCTCAGTCGGTTCCAAGATGGTTGCCCTAAGAGAAGTCTTTGGAAGATGTTGGAGAATGAGACCCAATGTCTATGGAGCAGCTTCAGACTTTATACTTGATGACATTTGAGATTTAGCACTCTTAGTTTTTGGATTTGGGAGTTGCTCATTTTCACTAATATTTCACCTGTTTAGAGGTGAGTTGACCAACAACCTCAAGTACACCGAAGTGGTGATGTTTTTTCCTGTTTTTTCCTGTTTTTTCCTGTTTGTTCCCCTTTAAAATGAATAAGGCATTAGAGTGCATCTATCTAGCCATACATACTAGATGTTATTTTTGTTTTATTTGTGCTTCTAGTATAACAACAATTTTATGTTTATATATTTTATATCTACATTTATTATTTCTATATTGTGGTAATTTTGACTTAAGAATGGACTCTTGGTATCAAAGTACTTCCTGGGTCAAATTCGACCTTATAGCAACTCTCAACACACCTGTGGATGATGTCACTTCCTGCTTTGCTTGGTATATAAACATTATTGTCGGTGAGAACATTTGCTAGCCATCAACACTGAGGAAGGAACATAAATTGTTCCGAAACATGTTTGTTTCAGGCTGCCATTAAATAATCTAAATCTGTAAGTGCTGGTCCAAGCGTATTGCTTTCTTTTTCTAATATACTCCACGGGATTTCAGCACCCAGTGTTATATTTTGTGAGCGCAGTCTATCTTGACTTATCGATTTAAAGCTGCCTATAGGCATCTTAGAGACACGCAGCTCCAGGCTTTTTATAGCGCATCCAGTGCCCAAGAGGACTTCAGCAACCCACACTGCTACAAGATATGGAGAGGAGGGGCTATGCTTACACCAAAGGTGAAAGTGACAGAATATGTCGTTTGTTCCCCTCGCCGGAGATCTCGGCACCTCCCGTCAAAGGAAGGGAAGCATTAGCCCAGTTTCTCACTCGGCTGAGACAGAGAGAGACCCGTACCCTACTCCACGGAGAGACGCTGACCAAGTACTGGCAGGATGCCATCATCCCGAGAAGTTTGAGAGTGACCAAGGAACCTACTCTGGGACGAGATTCACCGGAATTTTGTGATAAATGGTGTGCCATCCTGGATAAATGCTCCTTAGACCTTCTACTTCTGATTATTGACAATGAAGGCTCTAAATTAGCCACGGTTAAAGCTGAACTGACCTCGTTAGAGGAAGAAATGAAGAACATTTTAACTCCTGATCAGCTGACCGAAATGCTAGAGTCTGTGAATCAGAAACTAGAAAAATACAAACTTGACATCGTGCTACATAAGAGAGCGAAGAGACGCAGAGACGAGCAGGATTACGCGGCTCACATGGTCTACCCATGGCTGCACCAACCACAAGCCCGGAGCCGTAGGCAGAACTGGCAGCCCAGAGATCGACAGAGGCACTCGGACTCTTCTTCCACAGCTGTCAGCTCAGACGAGACGCCCTCTCAAGAAAGGTATTCCCTCCGCAGCCAATCGATTTTTCAGGACGCGCGGGACGGCCCTCTCCCACCCCGACCGCCGCGAGAGGCCACCAGAAGACGCGGAGGAGCCAGAGAAAGAGGCCAACGGTTTCGGAGATGAGCACCACGTCCACATCCAACCTAGTGAATATTTCGAACGCACAATTGAGCGACTTGCATCATACAGTACTGTCGAAAGGGTTATCATTTGTCCCGGCACGGAGGGTGGACTCTTTTACTACCAAGGTAGAGCTTTTTAAGTTTTTTCGCAATATTAAGTTGAAAGCCTTTTATGCCAGAGGGATAGTTAACAGAACCCAATATGTTACTAACATAAATGTGCCTGAAAATGTGGTTGTGGATGCAGAAACAGAGCCTGATACCCACTCTTTGCCTACTAGTAAAGTATTTAAGCCACGTAGCTTGTTTGTACCCCATCTTAACCCACCTTCAGTGGATACTTTTTGTAGACTGGTACAGAATGAGGTCATGAATTTATGTGATACCAGCCACAAGGCCCAGCTTTACCCCAATTTACTGGAATCAGAGTCGAGAGCGCTCAAGGAACTCATGGAAAAAGACGATTTAATTTTTAGAAAAGCTGACAAAGGTGCAGGAATTGTTCTCCAAAATAAGAGTACGTACGTGACTGAGATTATGAGACAATTGAACGACATTGAGGTGTATACCCAGTTAAATTCAGATCCAGTGTTCCGATTTTCTACGGAAATTAAAACAGTCCTAAAAAGCCTCAGATTAGCTGAAGTAATCACTGAAAATGAATTTAAATTTATGTTTGTAGAGCACCCAATTACGCCTATCATTTACACCTTACCCAAGATCCACAAGGATCTAGTTAACCCTCCAGGTCGACCGATAGTCTCCGGCATAGGCTCTGCCACAGAGAAAATTTCGCAATATATAGACGCACATATTAAGGATCTGGACTCTTCACAACGCGGGTATTTAAAAGACACTACTTCCTTCCTGAGTGGGCTTCTGGCCTGTAATATTAGTCCCACAGACTTTCTTGTTACCATGGATGTAGTCAGCCTGTACCCTAGCATTCCACATGCTGATGCGTTAGACGCACTGAGTTTTTATTTAAACTCGAGAGCAGAATCACTCCCCTCCACAGACGCGCTAGTTAGACTAGCCGATCTAGTGCTTACGAGGAATTACTTTAGATTTCAAGATACATATTATTTGCAGAACAGAGGACTCAGCATGGGCTCGCCAGCCGCAGTGAACCTAGCTAATCTTTTTATGTCCAAATTTGAACTAGAACATGTTTTTAAAAATAACCCGTTTGAGAAACACGTCAAATCCTACATGCGCTATATAGATTACCTATTTTTTATTTGGTCAGGTACATCGTCTGAGCTTCTTGACTTCCTTGAATATCTCAACTCTTGTAGATTAACGATAAAATTTACTTTGAAGTTCGATTTGCAATCGCTACCCTTTTTGGACGTCTTAATCAACAAAGCCCCAAGTGGGACTTCATTACATACAGAGGTCTTCAAAAAAGAGACAGACAGAAATTCGTTTCTCCATTTTTCTAGCTACCATACCCCGGCTTTAAAAAATAGTCTACCTTTCAGCCAAATACTCCGTTACAAGAGAATCTGCGACACGGAGGTCAGATTCAAGGCCCAAGCCGAAACCTTACGGGAGAATTTTCACGACAGAGGATACAGTGATATTTTAACATCTAAGGCCCTGCACAAAACTCAGCAGATTGACAGATCCTCGTTACTGGCCCCTAAGAAGAATAAGGTACACTCTGATAAAGTAGCCTTTGTGTCTACTTACAGCCTGATTACGAGAGACATACGTACCATTGTTAATAAATACTGGCATATTTTACAGTCTGATCCTCTAATCGGAATGGCGTTTCAACATTCGCCCAATTACTACTACAAAAGACAAGCGAATCTCTCAAATCTGCTTGTGAAAACGGATTTTCCCATAATAAAACCGATTCACTTTATGTCTAACATCCCAGATGGGAATTTTCCCTGTCAATCTTGTGTACATTGCCATGGGATGATCAAAGACAAAAGTTATACACACCCAAAAACGGGCAAACAGATACCGGTTAAAGGACGTATTACCTGCAATTCCTCCAACATAGTATACCTGCTGAAATGTCCTTGTGATTTTTCATATGTAGGCAAAACAACGAGACCATTCAAATTAAGAATCAGTGAACATAAGTGTTCAATCAGAAATTCAGACGTCAAATCTGCGGTAGCTAGACACTTCATGACTTGCAAGCATGCTGTCAAATATCTCCGTTATATGGGTCTAGAGTTAGTTCATAGGCCCGCCAGGGGAGGTGACAGGCATAAGCTACTATTGCAAAGGGAGTGTTATTATATTCACCTCTTTAACTGTATAGAACCAAGAAGGATGAATGAAGAGAACGTTTTGACCTGCTTCCTTTAAATACCTTTCCCATTAAGGCCGATTATTAGTTAATGTTTTAGTATCTTTAGAATGATGTATGGAGGGTGAGCCTGGTTCAGTAAATATGAGTAAGATCCATTTAGCCCAACAAATAAGGGCATCTGGTTATTTAAGCAACAAGTATCTAAGTATACAAGGGAGTATTAATGATTAGACTATAGATCTATTTTAAAGAGCCATTCGTAAGACTAATAACCTTAGACACACCGAACAGGTGTAGTTTTTTCCTCTTTATTCATGAGGCTCAAAAAAAGAGTTTGACTTTACCCCAAAGGGCGGACTTATTTACCCAAGGGTTTCTTGTTTAATAATTTTTTTTTTTATATTTTATATTTACACGAAGGAAAAAAAGTGTTTACCCGTTTTTATTTTAGGACCTTCCCCATTTTGAATATTTCAAGTCCAAATACAATTTTCTGATGTAATGATGCAAGGCTGTCAACAGAGGCACTCAAGGGAAATTTTTTAATTTAGTAAGTCAGTAAATATCTATTTTTAGCCCATAAAAAATAGGGGTAAGAGATATGCAATTTAGTTTCGGGTATACTTATGTAATAAGTTTGAATGTACTTTGTATATATTTAATTTGGTTGGACATTCACACAGAGATATTCTCAAACAGACGTCTCAGGTATATTTAAAGGTCTGTTTAGAGGTGAGTTGACCAACAACCTGTTTAGAGGTGAGTTGACCAACAACCTCAAGTACACCGAAGTGGTGATGTTTTTTCCTGTTTTTTCCTGTTTTTTCCTGTTTGTTCCCCTTTAAAATGAATAAGGCATTAGAGTGCATCTATCTAGCCATACATACTAGATGTTATTTTTGTTTTATTTGTGCTTCTAGTATAACAACAATTTTATGTTTATATATTTTATATCTACATTTATTATTTCTATATTGTGGTAATTTTGACTTAACAATGGACTCTTGGTATCAAAGTACTTCCTGGGTCAAATTCGACCTTATAACTCTCAACACACCTGTGGATGATGTCACTTCCTGCTTTGCTTGGTATATAAACATTATTGTCGGTGAGAACATTTGCTAGCCATCAACACTGAGGAAGGAACATAAATTGTTCCGAAACATGTTTGTTTCAGGCTGCCATTAAATAATCAAAATCTGTGAGTGCTGGTCCAAGCGTATTGCTTTCTTTTACTAATATGTGTGTACCATCTTAGACCAGAGGAATAATGATAATAATAATAATGATAATAATGTTATTTTATTTACAAACTTTATTTGTATAGCACCTTTCATACAAGAATTGCAGCCCAAAGTGCTTCACATCAGTGATGTAGACACAAAACAGCAGTGATGTAGACACAAAATAGACATATGCATACAATTAGCATAACATTTGCGTAATTATAGACAGGCATAAAATGAGCAGAGAATTTATATAAAAACCTCTCGGAAAATGTGTACGAGATTTCTGTCTTTAAAATCTATGACAAATAATTAAAACAAATATTTTAAAAGATTGAAAGATTTAAAAGATCATTCAAATCTCAATAAAGTGTTTTAGTCTTCTGAAACCACGACAGGCTACCTGTACCTGTAATTTCTCTAAAACAGTAGCAACAACAACATGCAGCTAGGCACCGTAGATAGCACAACACATTATAACCATCTCCACTGTACAGATATATATGAAGACGCATCTGATTATAATGTGAGCTTCCTATTTTGGAACAGGACATGTATCATGGTTTATTTTAAATTATAGCCTGTAGTCAACATCATACCAGACAATGTTTAAATAGGGCCTGGGTTTAAAAATAAATAAAAGAGAGAACCCTTCTTTAAGAGGAAGACAGCGAGAAGAGGAAGGTGTCAGAATGTGTGGAAGAGTGTGTGTGTGTGTGTGTGTGTGTGTGTGTGTGTGTGTGTGTGTGTGTGTGTGTGTGTGTGTGTGTGTGTGTGTGTGTGTGTGTGTGTGTGTGTGTGTGTGTGTGTGTGTGTGTGTGCGTGCGTGCGTGCGTGCGTGCGTGCGTGCGTGCGTGCGTGCGTGTGTGTGTGTGTGTGTTCCATGTGTACTATACAAATTATTGTGTACTATACAAGATATGAATGAGAGGACGGAAGAGGAAAGTGGGAGAGAAAGTGAGAGAGAGAGAGGGAGAGAGAGTGACAGAGAGTTAGAGAGAGAGGGAGTTAGAGAGAGAGAGAAAGAGAGAGAGTCAAATAGAGAGGGGGAGAGTTAGAGAGAGAGAAGGAGAGTTAAAGAGAGAGTTAGAGAAGAGAGAGAGAGAGAGAGAGAGAGAGAGAGAGAGAGAGAGAGAGAGAGAGAGAGAGAGAGAGAGAGAGAGAGAGAGAGAGAGAGAGAGAGAGAGAGAGAGAGAGAGAGAGAGAGAGAGAGAGAGAGAGAGAGAGAGAGAGAGAGAGAAAGTGTGAGAGAGAGAGTTAGAGAGAGAGAGAGAGAGAGAGAGAGAGAGAGAGAGAGAGAGAGAGAGAGAGAGAGAGAGAGAGAGAGAGTTAGAGGTAGAGGTAGAGGAGAGAGAGAGAGAGAGATTGAGAGACGGGGGAGCGGGGGGGGGTAGGTGCGGTACTGGACTCGGAGGAAACTGAGCCATTAAAAAGGAGCAAGTTTTTACTTTGCACATAAATCTGGGTGACGTTTCATCTTGAATCTGTACACGTTTCTCCTTCCTGTGTGATTTACTCCCCGGCGCACTGCTGGTCCCAAGGAAACGAGCGGCCGCACCGCTCTGCGTGTTATTTCAGGACCGCCTCCGCCAGCCGTACCTGCTCGTTAGCGCGCCATGCTAATCACACCGGCCCTCGCCATCACTGCGTTCATTCATACTGCTGCATAAACCCAACAAATGAGCTATGCCCTCGCTTACCCCATAAAGCCGCGTCACCGGACAAAATCAAATTGACGACACAAATCGTAACTTAATGATCGGGGCGAGTTCTATATTAAGATTTAATGTCATAAAGGAAAACGACTCTTAATCAGTGAATTAGCTGCGGGGGAAACTGCCCTTTTTATTTATGTTGTACCTTTATTGTAATGTGATATTATTCTGTCATATTTAATATAAATAAATATATTTAAATATAAAAGGTGAATACAAATTATCTCACATCGGGAACACACGCTAAACAAGACAGATGTAGACAGATTTCTCTCCCTCTATAAAAATCGTACTTCTAGCATAATCTTTTTATCTGTAGTTTTCTCCAATGAAATCCTTAATGCCAGTTCATAAATCAAGCAGTCTATTGTTTGAAAAATGAAAAAATATGTCTTGAATATCTGTGCCGATAATGTGACCAGATGAGGGGGCTGCTTTCATGTGCTGAGGGTCTGGTTCAGTGTTTCCCTCTTTATTATGATAATTCAGGGAGAGACAGACAGAGAGAGAGAGAGAGAGAGAGAGAGAGAGAGAGAGAGAGAGAGAGAGAGAGAGAGAAGAGAGAGAGAGAGAGAGAGAGAGAGAGAGAGAGAGAGAGAGAGAGAGAGAGAGAGAGAGAGAGAGAGAGAGAGAGAGAGAGAGAGAGAGAGAGAGAGAGAGAGGAGAGAGAGAAGAGAGAGAGAGAGGAGAGAGAGATGAGAGAGGAGGAGAGGGAGAGAGAGAGG
>NC_140169.1:194710622-194725492 GCF_963971535.1 Notolepis coatsorum | reverse complement strand
AAACACACACACACACACACATAAGCACATACACACAAACAACACAAACAAACACACACACATAAGCACATACACACAAACAACACACAAACACACACACACATAAGCACATATACACAAACACACACACACATAAGTACATACACTCAAACAACACATACACACAAACACATCCATGCAGGGTGCCAGGCGTTTGTGTAATTTCCTGTTCGGGGCAGTGTTTAGGGTTACGCTCGGTGTAGCAGGGAGAGTGTTAAGAAGGAGAAACCTTAGCCCCAAACAGGACTGGAAATTTGATTAGGACCCTTTCATCTTCTATAAATCTGCCATCTGGCAGCAGCACAATCAATAAAGACCGGACTTTATGTGACACCCTTTGGACAGATGGGGGGGTGAGGGGGGGAGCGACGCATACTCCCCCTATCCAGCTCCGTGTTTCACAGGCACACGCACGCACGCACACACACACACAAACACACACACACACACACACACACACACACACACACACACACACACACACACACACGCACACACACACACACACACACACACACACACACACACACATCCTGTTTTCATGTCTAGGTTGGTGTGTATTGGTGTGTATCCCGAAAAACAGGATGTGTGTGTGTGTGTGTGTGTGTGTGTGTGTGTGTGTGTGTGTGTGTGTGTGTGTGTGTGTGTGTGTGTGTGTGTGTGTGTGTGTGTGTGTGTGTGTGTGTGTGTGTGTGTGTGTCTGTGTGTGCGTGCGTGCGTGCGTGCGTGTGTGTGTGTGTGTGTGTAGTGTGGTATCCTAATGCATGTGTTTGGACACACACCGTGAGAGAGATGAGGAGCGTCTCGGGCTGCGCTGGTGTCTGCACTTTTTACATACAGTATATATAATTTTTTTTGCAATTCAAACTCAGAACCAACCGACCGACTGTCCACATGAAACAGCGGTAATATATGGAGGTTTAACGAGCCTGGTACAAACGAGACGAGGGGAGAGGCAGAGAGCCTAAGTAAAGCAAGCAACTACCAATAAAGGCTATGTTTCCAGACCCCAACTCCTCAGGACTCTGAGACATTCCAGTGACAGCTCGGAGCTCAGTTTGCAAAGCCCTGTGGTAAATTCCCCAGCCAGGAAGAAAATCCTATTTAATTTTACAAGATCTTTTGGCTTCTAAAATCCCCCGTGATATTTTGGTTCACTGGGCGCTCTCTCTCTCTCCCCCGTGCGAGACTGAGAGATTGCCTGGGCGAGGGACAGGGCAGAACGCCTACTGTAATTCAATGGAAAACTCTATATAAATAAACAACTGTGCAAAATGAAGAATGCGTGAAGTATGCATTATGTCCATGAAACTACAAACCATATGTGTATTATTCACATAGGGGAGGGGCTCGTCAAGATTCTCTCCGAGGTGACCCAAGATGATCCAAGATGAGGTTCTGTTTACTGCTAAGAATGTCAATACAGTACGTCTGTGGCATGGGTGGTCCTGACAAAACAAGACAAAATTCCATTTTTGTTTTATTTGACTTGACTTTTAAAATATATATATATTCAAAGAGCAGGTTTCCAAGGTAGCCCACATTGGTTATCAATAGGGATGTTCGATATTGGCTTTTTTACCGATATCCGATATACCGATATTGTCCAACTCTTAATTTTCCGATACCTGTATATGCTGGGTCCCCCCCCCCCATTACATATCTCTTGTCATGGAATTAACACAACATTATGCATACTTTTGACAATAAATAAAATAAGAATTTGTTCTTACTTGCTTGCCTGGGTAAATAAAGGTTAAATAAATTTAAAAAAAATAAACAATACCGATCATTTTCTATATTACATTTTAATGCCAATATCGGTAGGCTGATAATATCGGACATCAGTTATCATGACACTGATACTCACTAGTGATACTGTACACCCAAAATGTTTTAAAGCAACATCTTGTAAAGGGGGACTCTTCTTCTTCTTAACACTTTCACTGCCACTCACGAGATATCTCGGGTTTCCGATAGTTATGTTGAAAGCCACTCACGAGATTTCTCGGATTTTTTTTTCTTTTCTTTTTGCGATCTGAAATCATATTGCATCACGCAAGCCTACCCAAGTATAACCGAGCGCCGCCGGCGATCAGATGTGGAAAAAAGCGCCCCCTATCGTCTCCCAGATGACATAAGGGATTTTGGAATGGACTCAATGAAAATGGATGGGGAAAAAAATCCTGTACTCCACATTTTCCAGTCCACTGATGTAGCCGGGTTTATCACAGTTCATTCTGGAGCCTCTGAGACCCGCGGAATCATGTACTGCACTGTACACACGTTGGATCCATACACTTATCGATTTTTTCGAATGGTGATCAGGAATTGGAATATACCAGTTGGATACCATCTGATGTCAGGTAAGGAATCTATGTTATCAGTGTTAGGATAATCAGACTAATTTCGATGAAGATATAAGCTGTTTCAAGTCAAGTCAAGAGTTTTAATTGTCACGGCATACAGGTATACAATGAAATGCGGGTGGTCTTGCCCGCAACGATGTGCAATACAGTGGTACATATAATAGAATCAAAAGAAGAAAACAACATTGTGCAGTAACAGGTAACAGGTAACATGGAGTGACATCTCGGTATCTGTACATAGTTATTTACAGAGCATATGGGACATGCTAGTTAGCTTTGGTAGTGCAATACACTGTTCCTGTTATTCTAATTTAAAGTGTCCTTTCCTTTGGCCATAAGTGTGCGTGTGTGCGACATGAGTGTGTGCCCGCTCATGTTAAAGTGTTAAGTGGCTGCTCGTGTGTGAGCGTGCACAGTGTGCGTGTCGTGTGTGTGTTCATGTGTGCTTGTGTGTGGACAGTTCAATGTTCTGAGCACTCAATGTTCATTGTTTGTGAAATGGGCTCTTTCGGTTTCACTGTAAAAGTCCAAGAGGAAATGAACACAGCGATTATCCGTGCGCGGCTCGAATGTGCTTGCGTGCACGTATAATATTGATCATCTAGCGTTTATTTGAAAACTATTCATAAATAGGCCGACAAATATCAACGTTCTGGAATATTCCAGTAAAAGACGATTATCATAGAATGGCCCAGAATGAACTGTTTTTTTACCTCAAAACGGGTGCTTTTCAAAATGCTCTCAAGCGTAAATGAAGCGATAAAAACCAATCTGCCTTGACAGCACTGACTGGAAAAGGATTCTTTGATAAGCGACGGGCAGATTAGACACATAGCCATAATTTAAAACATAGATTAGGCGATATTAAGCGTAACATTGGCGCCGATGGTGGCATTGAAGCGCTACCTCTGGCGCCACCTCGTGGCATTCAAAGTGTTAACAGGGACCACGTTTCACAACTCTTCAGAGAGGCTCACACACATTGACCATATTCACATGACGGCCACGAAAGGAATCCCAACCTGAGAGTGACATGAGAGAGCTACATGGCCAGATCATGGTTCATCTCAAGGGTTTAACATTTCAAATCACGACGTACAAACAACTGCTGAGAAAATAAATGCCGTCGGCGCCCTATGGACATAACACCAGCCACTGAAGCATCATCTATAAGCTATTGCTATTTTCCTTCCATTTCAATGGTCCTTTCCATTCCCACCATCATCACCAGAATAACGATACTGAGTCATAAACCTAACATCCAGAAACATAAACCTGACATTAGAAGGAGCAGGTGAGCTAGACACGCTGCCATATAGACACTCTTTCTTTCCATTCTACAGGCTTCTCCATCTCCGTCGTAATACCTGAATGAGGATATTGAGAGTTATCCGAATTATGGAGTAGACTCGGGTTATAAGTTATCCACTCGGCCAGAGAGATGATGGATACATTTCAATCTTCTCCTCTCTGGTATCCCGCTCTACCTCCAAGGAGTAGTCTATACGCCAGAAGAGAATATCAATCTTATTACATATCCAGAGAGATCCATCATGAAAAGCATTGCCATGGGTATATACAGTAGAGACCATTGTTTCTGATTCCCAATACCATTAAATAGCAGTTCACCTAAAACATATTTCCCCCTTTACCCAGGGTTTGTCTGTCTGTCTGTCTGTCTGTCTGTCTGTCTGTCTGTCTGTCTGTCTGTCTGTCTGTCTGTCTGTCTGTCTGTCTGTCTGTCTGTCTGTCTGTCTGTCTGTCTGTCTGTCTGTCTGTCTGTCTGTCTGTCTGTCTGTCTGTCTGTCTGTCTGTCTGTCTGTCTGTCTGTCTGTCTGTCTGTCTGTCTGTCTGTCTGTCTGTCTATCTATCTATCTATCTATCTATCTATCTATCTATCTATCTATCTATCTATCTATCTATCTATCTATCTATCTATCTATCTATATCTATATCTATATCTATATCTATATCTATATATATATATATATATATATATATATATATATATATATATCCATCCAGATAGTTCTGGAGGTATGCCATGAAGAAGCAGAAGAAGAAGAAGAAGAAGAAGACGAAGAAGAAGAAGAAGAAGAAGAAGAAGAAGAAGAAGAAGAAGAAGAAGAAGAAGAAGAAGAAGAAGAAGAAGAAGAAGAAGAAGAAGAAGAAGAAGAAGAAGAAGAAGAAGAAGAAGAAGAAGAAGAAGAAGAAGAAGAAGAAGAAGAACAACAACAACAACAACAACAACAACAACAACAACAACAACAACAACAACAACAACAACAAGAGGAAGACGAAGCAGAAGAAGAAGAAGGAGAAGAAGAAGTGGAAGTGGAAGAGGAAGATGAAGCATTTATAACTTGTTTTATGAAAATTAAAAGCATTCAGCTTGACTATGTAGGCGTCATAATGATAGGTTTCACATGATAAAGATAAGAACTGGCATTACTGTCACATGTCTTAAGCACCACTTAAGAGGACTTTAACCCACAACCTCTGTAGCTAATGGAAGGTCGTAAACATGTTGAGCCAACTGAGAAACGGGATGGCATGTTTATTTGTGTTTTGACTTTAATATGTGAACAATTCACATAATTCCAAAGAGAAAAGAAGACTGGGGGAATGTTGAGGTGAATGGGCTGATTATTGACCTCCAACACTCCAACACAGCTGTGGACTATCATGCGATTATGGGCTGTAATGTAAGCACTGTGTCACTTTGATCTGAACACGTCTTGATGAAGGTCCTTGGGATAGAAACCTCAACCTCTTTGGTAAGATTGTATTTGATTTAATACAGCCTGCGTTGTAGAGAGTAATCACCTGGAACTTATGGTGTAACTTCCTTGTATGAATCTGTACATATCAAATACTTACCGCTTCCTACTGGTACTTACATGTAGATACAGTGGAAGAAAACAAGACAATTTACCCATAACTTATGGCATAACTTCCTCATATGAAATCAATATGTATATGGATGAAGTGCAATAAAAGCAAATGCTTTCTTTATCTGTATTTCTTTGATTGTTTGGTATTTTTTCCTCCACTGTGTCAGTAGGAATCAGTAAGTATTTGATATGTACGGATACAAGGACGTTACACTGTGAGTTCCAAGTAATTACACTCTACAACGCCGGCGTTACCACCTTTTTTAATAAATCAGTCCACAGTGGATCTTCAGGGGAATTGATTCCCTGCGCCACAAAAGAGACAAAGTGAGTGGTGTGCATGTTGTCTTCTACTCAGAATCCCTGTGAGGGTTATGCTCGGGGACTTGTTATAACAACACAGTGTGCTGATTGTTGTATTATTTGGATAAACTTGGACTAGTAGGACTAGTAGGGTTTCATTAGCTGGCATATTCAGAAAGAAACAAGCAGGGGTGTAAAAAGTACCCAGAATGTATACTTAAGTGAAAGTATGGGTACCGTCTCAAAATCGTACTCAAGTAAAAGTTAGAGTATCTGGCTAAAAACACATTTGAGTAAAAGTCAAAAAGTTTCTACTTTTAAATGTATTTAGGTACTAAAAAGTTAAATTAAAAACTTTTTTTCTGACTGTCTATTCTTCTGATAGCAGGCGTTTAATCAAAGATCCCTACTTTCTAGTCTTGCACAAGGACCAATCAGCATGGGTATGGGCGGGTTAATTTTCCATTGATGGGGATTTGATTGGCTGTTTTTAAATAAAGAGCGGCCACAGGATTAATAATGTTAACGTCAGTTTGGCCAGAGAAACAAATATACTAATTAAAATAGTTGGACCTGTGAGATTTGTACTTTGTAGGTCTGCATTTTAAATGTAAGGAGTAAAAAGTAGGGTTTTTTCTCTGAAATGTAATTGAGTAAAAGTACAAGTATACACACCTAATAATACTTGAGTAAAGTACAAATCCCCAAAAACAGTACTTAAGTATTGTAACGAAGTACAATTACTCAAGTACTTTTCACCCCTGGAAACAAGTAATTCACTTCATACAAGATTGGCATTTTCATCCTCTACTATAGATTATTGACCCCATGTTAATTTGGCCATAGTTTGGTAACATACCGGACCTATTTGCAAAGTTTGGTGAATTTTGGTGGACAAGAAAGCAATTGTCTAAATATGCCATTTTCTCCTTTGATTGCAATGTATTCGTGACATAAGAATTCAAAATTGTATAAAAGATTTGTTTCTTGAGATAGAATTACGATTCTTGGGCGGCTGGGTGGCGCAGCGGACTAAGCGCTTGTCACCAACGCAAGAGACACTGGTATCGAATCCAGCTGTCAGTGTTGCCTCCGGCTTGGCCGGCCGTCATACTGGCTCGAGTCAGCGGGAGGGAAGCCGGTGGGTGGGTCCCGGTCGTTGTAAAACAGTGACTCCTACAGTTCGGTCGGGGCGCCTGCACAGTGAGGGAAGGATCTGGAGGGAGGTAGTGTGACCTTCCACACGTTACACTCTCCCAGTGAAAGTCTGCGCTGCCAGGTGAAAAGAAGTGGTGGGCTGGGTACACATGTGTCGGAGGAAGCATGTGATAGTCTCCGACCTCCCAGACCGACGGTAGGGGGTAGAGTGCGCAACGCCCAGGAAGGGGATTGGGAATTGGCATAACAACTAACATTGGGAGGGGAGAGAAACTGAAAAAGAAGGGGGGAAAAGATAAAAAATAAAAAAAATATTATGATTCTTGAGATGGTGCATCTACTATAATTTCTCCACAGCATAATACATTTGTGTGGAGATTGTACATTGATAAAGTCATCTCCTTACACTATATGTATACAGTGACATTTACAGTCAGATGCTTTAATGTACAGCATTGTACTGTGGCTAACTTTTTGCTAAATGACAATACTTTATGCTGCAGTTTGTGACATTTGAACAACATTTGTAGGACTAATTAGATTTAAATAGTTCTGCGTATTTTGAAAATAACAGAGTGGTTGGCTTTATAATAAATTATAGGGACCAGTCTGTGAAAGTTTTCTCTCATTTGCGCGAACAACCTCACAAGATTACAGACTAGTAGCTTGTACCATTGATTTCTAATACATTTTCTAATACAGTTTTTCTCAATTGCTTTGGTGCATTTCTCTGATCAGAATTAAAGTTCTCATAACTGTTAGTTCAACCTCCACAACATTTTGTAATTTGTGCACATCATAGTAGCAGTTTCTCATTCCTCCGAACAAATTGCAAATGCTTTTGGACATGCATCAATTGCTTTCATACAATTCTCTGCTGTTTTATAACATTATCATTTTCTTAGGTCATGTCAGTCAAAATGAACTATACTTATGACTGCTGAATAGTCATTCCCTATAAAACTAATAGTCCTCATTTCATTGCTTGAGTCATTACATACAAATATGTTGAACTAGTTGTCAAAATCTGTCAAGCCAATTTTATACATTTCTTTATAATTTTTTCCCTGAATGGAGCTGGATGCCAGGGAATCGCTGCACACATTCATGTTGATGAGGCGGGTTTCAATCTGGCAAAAGGTAGAAGGCGTGGAAGGAATCGCATTGGACAGAGAGCAACCACTGATGTCCCAGGCCAACGAGGAGGGAATATTACAATGTGTGCAGCCATCTCAGAAAACGGCATCCTCACCCATATGCCCCGCATTGGTGCATACAACACACAACATCTGCTGACTTTTTTAGACTCTTTACAGGGACATAATCCCTGAGAATGAGAGGGGTCTAAATGGCGACCATCTGACCAAGTACGTTGTTGTATGGGATAATGTGCGTTATCTCCCTCCCTACTCCCCATTCCTGAATCCAATAGCCAAACAGACAGGAACGTCTGGATGTGAATGAATGATTTACAGTACTGTGTATGTTGTATGTTCCAATTCAGTTCCAATATGTGCAATATTGTTTACAGTTGTGCACAGCTCTACCCAACGGCCAAAGGGTGTTTCTTATGTTTGTTGTAAATTAGTTTGTATTTTTCTTTTGCACAATGCTGTGAACAAATTAAAATGGCAAAGAGCATATGCAGTAAAAATGTGAAACATACGTGTCTTGTACTCATTTACCTCACTAAATACAGCAATGTGTAACTGTAGATTTCAAATGGCCGTGCAAATAGTGTATAGTGCTGTCTTGAGCATTTTCAGAAAGTGTCACCAAGATCTGACTTTTTTTGCATTGGAAAACACTTACAGAGTGAACTGTCATAACGAAAACATGGCAAAGCCATTTGACTATCTTGTTCATAAACAATGGTGTCAGGACTTTTCATTTTGATGACAGTGACACTTTCATTGACATGAATACTTGCTTTTGAGGAATGAATTATCCATTTTGAGCAAGTGACACGCTTCTGCAGGTTATCACCTAGGTTTTGCAGTTTGTACTAATTGTTTTGAGAAATGCACTAACAGTTATGAAAACTTTAATTCTGATCAGAGAAATGCACCAAAGCAATTGAGAAAAACTGTAATTTACATTTTGGCCATATAGCTACAGTACTGTATAGCGCCACTTTTAGTTTTGCATGGAACTGGACCTGCATTTCCATGCATGGGAAGGCAGCCCGACCCATAAATGGTTACTAGAATACCAACATGCTGTCCAAGGACAGAAAGAGCTTTCTTTTCTCATCTAGAGGGCAGTTACATCTCAAACATGAGCCAAACAGGTCAGAATATTTATGTGTTGTCCAAGAACTGAGATAAGGAAAATACAATATCCAATAGTATTTGCAGTGGTGGTGATTGTGTGTGTGCGCATGTGGGAGCATAGTTACACATGAGCTCACATGTGTATGTGTCTGTGTGCATGTGTGTCTGAGCATGCACCTGTGCACACTTGATCATGTATGTGCATGCACACCTGCATATGTGTACGTACTGTACAGGAATGTGCATATGTGCCTCTGTGTGCACACGTGTGATGGATGACGTACCTGTATCTCTTGTTGTCCACGGGCACTATATCCATGGCTATGTAATACTGCTGATGAGGGTCCAGGCCAACTATCTTTACTCTCATTGCAGGGAACATCCGCCTGAGTGGAGAAAAACAGAGAGAGAGAGAGAGAGAGAGAGAGAGAGAGAGAGAGAGAGAGAGAGAGAGAGAGAGAGAGAGAGAGAGAGAGAGAGAGAGAGAGAGAGAGAGAGAGAGAGAGAGAGAGAGGAGAGAGAGAGACACACACGTCATACTAAAGGGGGATACAAGTCAAGTCAAGTCAAGTCAAGAGTTTTAATTGTCACGGCATACAAGTATACAATGAAATGCGGGTGGTCTTGCCCGCGACGATGTGCAATACAGTGGTACAACATATAATAGAATCCAATAAAAAAAAAACATTGTGCAATAAACAGGTAACAGGTAACATGGTGTGACATCTCGGTATCTGTACATAGTATTTACAGAGCATATAGGACATGCTAGGTAGCTTTAGTAGTGCAATACACTGTTCCTGTTGTTATACTAATTTAAAGTGGCCTTTCCTCTTGGCCATAAGTGTGCGTGTGTGCGACGTGAGTGTGTGCCCGCTCGTGTTAAAGTGGCTGCTAGTGTGTGAGCGTGCACAGCATGCGTGTCGTGTGTGTGCTCGTGTGTGCTTGTGTGTGGATAGTTCAGTGTTCTGTGGCACTCAATGTTCATTGTTCAAGGCTCTGATGGCCTGGGGGAAGAAGCTGAACCTAAGCCTCTCCGTCCTAGTAGCTGGGTTCGCAGGCGTCTGCCTGACCTCAGCAGCTGGAACAGGCTGTTATTGGGGTGGTGGGGGTCTTTCATTATTCTGCAGGCTCTGGATTTGCATCTCTTGTTGTATAGAACCTGCAGGGGAGGTAGCGCAATACCCGTGGTACGCTCGGCTGAGCGCACCACTCTCTGTAGGGCCTTCTTGTCCTGTGCCGTGCTGTTTCCATACCAGGCAGTGATGTTTCCGGTCAAGATGCTCTCTACAGCTCCTGAGTAGAAGGACTGGAGTATCTTCCCCGATACTCTGAACTTCCTTAACTGTCTCAGGTGGTAGAGGCGCTGCTTCGCTTTCTTTACTACTGTGTCTATGTGTGTTGACCATGTCAGGTCCTCTGAGATGTGGACCCCCAGGTACTTAAAGCTGCTCACCCTGTCCACGGTAGCCCCGTTAATCATCAGTGGTGTGTGTGTCTCCTGCTGTCCTCTCCTATAATCCACGATCAGCTCCTTGGTTTTACCAATGTTCAGGAGCAGGCTGTTGTCCTGGCACCAGCGTTCCAGTACCTCAACCTCCTCCCGGTAGGCCTTCTCGTTGTTGTCCGAGATCAGCCCCACCACCACCGTGTCGTCTGCGAACTTCACTATGGAGTTGGAGCTGAACTTGGCCACACAATCGTGTGTGTAGAGTGAGTACAGCAGGGGGCTTAGAACACAGCCCTGGGGGGACCCGATGCTCAGGGTGATGGTGTTGGAGGTCTGACCCCCCACCCTGACCGCCTGGGGTCTTTCACTCAGAAAGTCCAGTACCCAGGCGCTCAGGGCGGAGCTCAGACCCAGCTCGATCAGCTTGTCCACCAGTCTGGTGGGGACTATGGTGTTGAACGCTGAGCTGTAGTCAATGAACAACAGTCTCACATAGCCCCCCTTCTGACGGTCAAGGTGGGAGAGAGTGCTGTGCAGTACCTGGGAGACCGCGTCGTCAGTGGACCTGTTTGTCCTGTATGCAAATTGCATAGGGTCCATATCACTGGGGAGGGAGGCACAAATGTGGTCCTTGACCAGCCTCTCGAAACATTTCATGACCACAGAGGTGAGTGCCACCGGTCTGTAGTCATTTGGACATGTTGGGGAGGGTTTCTTCGGTACAGGGATGATGGTAGACATCTTGAAGCAGGCAGGGACCACTGACTCCGCCAGGGATTGATTAAATATGGCGGTGAACACCGGGGCAAGCTGGTTGGCACAGGACTTAAGTATGCGTCCTGTTATACCATCTGGGCCAGCAGCCTTCCTGGTGTTCACCTGCATAAATGCTCTTCTCACACTTGGCAATGAATGAAAGCAAATGGTGCGCCCCTTTACCACAAGCTACTGGAACTGTGTTCCAAGCTTGAACAAATGGATAGACCCACCACCAAAGAAGAAAAATACCAACAAGGAATAGAGACGAGTTTATTTACATGTTTATCCTTGTCCAGTTGATTGACTGAGCTTTTGAGAGAAGGATTAACATGAGACCAGAGGTAAATCTGAGTTTTTAAATTGTATTTACTGTATTTTGCATAAAAGCTTTCTTTGTGTTGTTAAAGGGTAATTCTGGTATTTCTAAACCCAAATATTTTTCCACATATATATAACACACATGGTGTCTCTCCTAAATCACTGTTGACAATTTGTTCAGGTTTAACTTACTAACGAGATGCTGAGCAACTGCTTTACTTCTCATTTACCCTAAATGTCACCAACTATGTACAGCAGTGGTGCCCAACCAGTCGATCGCGATCGACAGGTAGATCGCGGGCTGATTTCAAGTAGATCTTGATTAATAAAATGAGATTATATAAAATAAAATAAAAAATTGTGCTAAATCAACTCTTCCTCTCCTTGTTAACTACAACAAGCAATGCTGTTTGTTATTTAAGATGAGGTCGGACTCTGCACTGACAGATTTGTGTTCATTATGCTGCTTTTATAAAGCCTCAAATGACGGCTACAATATACAATTTTGGCTGGTAGCTCTCGGGCTATGTGGTAAATAAAAAAGTAGATCTTGGTTCAAAAAAGGTTGGCCACCCCTGATGTACAGTATGCAATGATGCAGAGTTTGTTGGATAAACTATAAACTCAATATATTTGAACTCAAGTCAATAATCACCGATATAGACCTATATAGTATATAAATAAATAAAATGTTAATTCTTGATTTGCTCAAAAACATCAGATTTGCATGCCACTGACATCATTGTGATATACTTTCTGTAATGTATATCCTATATTAATTTGAATAATCAGGTTAAAAGGCATAGTGTTGGACAGACACCAGCACAACTCTTGGTGGATGATGCAGTAAATCCACCATATAGCAGGAATGGGACACCATGGCATCACGGTTTGACCATTGTCTAGCCAGTCAGATCCCAGCATAACAACCACCCAGATACACAATTATATTTGATGAATATTCATTAACAACATCTGTGTTAATTGTTTATACTGAATACATATTGTTACTATACTATCGAGAATAAAAACAACCTGGTCGCTTCATCGTCAAGAGAGTTTGAGCTGTAATGGATGACTTTCTTCAGGATGTGTATAAGACTGACAGCCCTGCCCTACACTATGTTGTAACTCCAGGCAAATCGTGGAAAATGAGCTAAAAAAATTAAATAACTATAGACATTTGATAATTCCTTGTTTTTCCACTTCAAACGCTACTATTTTTTTTTTCTTTTTTCATTTAAATGTCATAAATCTTAGTCTTCATAATGAGAAAAGAGGGCTGTATTCTGACTTCCCCTCTATTATGAATTTATAGGGTTATTATTAGCAGGGGGATGAAATACACACAGCTCCATCCCTGCCCTCACTATAGCTTCCATGCATGCAGAGTTGTTGGTCTATTTACGAGAAGATCTAAATCCAATTCCAAAGAAGAGGAGGAGGGCAATGTTTGCACTATTTTGGCACTCAAAGTTGGTAAGACATTTTTTTAAATAGTTAACATACTGTATGTAGGCTACCGAGGTGATATAGACCTATAAGGCGGCATCAGGGGCGTACATTTGGTATGGCAAGGTATGGCACTCGCCATACCTTGGCAAATAAAAATGTAAAAAAAAAAAAAAAAATTATGTTGATTTAGAATTCGAATGTCAACATTATGAACGAAGCTTCAAACTATTCGGTACAGCCCTAGCATGTTTTGATATTGTCAATTATCTCACTTTTACTAGGTGACTTTTACTGTGACTAACTGAAATATGCCCAAAAAAAAGGAAAATGGACATAGGGACGTTTTTTAATCAAAGGGCAGCAGAGACAAGTGATACAGGGACACAGGTAAGGTCTGACTTAGTGATTATAATAGTGCAGTTAAGCATTCAGTAACCCATACTTTTTGTGAATGTGTTTTTGATACTACATTCTGTTGAACACACACCTCAAAACCGTACCTAAGGAAAATTGGCTCAATTGCAAGAAAAGTAATAGACAGTTATGATATTACATTCTGCATAATTCGTATGGAAAATATTGTGGTTCCCTGCTTTAGTCTGTTGACACATTTCTACTAAAAATGCTTGTGTAGTCCTGTGTCATACCTAAATGTCATATAACTGAATTGTATAGAAACAACTCACCAAAAGTGACTATTGCACAACTGATTTGACAAAAAAAATCCACCAAGGGGGGGAAACACCCCCTTCACCCCCCCCCCCCCCCCCCCCCACCCCCCCTTCCTCGCCATACCTTGCCTTTTACTGAAAGGACGCCACTGGGCGACATGGAGCCAAACTGAGAAGAAAAGAGGCCGAACTTCTCCTCAACAGGCTGCATCACAAAATAAGAAATAAGGGCTTTTCGTGGACATAATTGGCTAATAAATATCCTACCCCTCACAGCTGTAGCAATGCCTTGAAACTAAACCGATGACCAATTAAAAAAAAATATATGATCGACGTGAAATTAAATGAAAAATAATAAATAAATGTTCTTTTTTAATGGCTACCATAGTCCTAATAAGTAATAACCTATCAATTATATGGTCGGAGACTTTGGCTTTGCCATTTGAATGATGGTAATAGTATAGCTACATAAGCTGGCCTCCAAACGCCACACTAATAGGCTCAATAAAGTAATGGAATTGTATATAGACTATCGTGTTTGACATACTGTAGGCGACCGTAGGCTATTCATCCAACGCAGCAGCGTTCATCCACTAGGAAATATTTCACAATCTCCATTAATCAGGCCGAATGCTGAATCATCCATTTTGTCCTCGTAAAAAAAGATCTTGACCATAAAGCTCTAAATAGAGGGGAAATAACCTATACATGGTGCCCCCAAGGCGAGAGAGCGGGGACAGGTCCTTCCTGAGGACTGTGTGGGTCAATTTATATGCTCCGTTTGGCTTGTAATTGTTGCCCAGAAAAGTGAGAAAATCCAAAACATATTTGGAACAGATTAATTAGAACCAGTTGTCCTCCTCGCTGACTATTCGTTGACATCAGCCATGGAATACCCTCACATGAGTCACATCTGATGTAGGCCTATAGCCTGTGATTACAAAGTGGTTCGCTATATCATCCGGAGCACCGCCCATGCATGTGCAACACATTAGCACCCCTCAAAAACATAGCGTGCGGGGATCATTTGCGTGCGCGGCGTCTTATTTGGTGCAAAACACTGTGTGTGTGTGTGTGTGTGTGCGTGTGTGTGTGTGTGTGTGTGTGTGTGTGTGTGTGTGTGTGTGTGTGTGTGTGTGTGTGTGTGTGTGTGTGTGTGTGTGTGTGTGCGTGTGTGTGTG
>NC_140169.1:194668122-194708122 GCF_963971535.1 Notolepis coatsorum | reverse complement strand
AGGCATATAGCATTGGATAAACCCAGCACAACTCTTGGTGGACGTGTGTGTGTGTGTGTGTGTGTGTGTGTGTGTGTGTGTGTGTGTGTGTGTGTGTGTGTGTGTGTGTGTGTGTGTGTGTGTGTGTGTGTGTGTGTGTGTGTGTATAATGGGTTTTATGGGTATCCATGAGTCTTTATAGGCATTCCCACTTTATGCTAATCTCATGCAGTTTGGGGATAAAACCACCATGCAGTTTAAAAGTATAAATGTGTTATTTTCACCTTCTAAAAATTGTGTATTTTAATATTTCTGTATACTGGGGTCCCTAAACAGTTAACGTTGCCTAACGTCAAAATTATCAAAATGTAATTCAAGTGTGATGATGTTAGTCCCCATAGTAGCCTTTTCATTGTAGTGAGACATAAAAAAAGATTTAAAAACTTGACCTCACTGCATGTATAAAAACGACCCCACTGTATAAAATGTCTTATTGTAACCTATATAGGATAATCACAACCTCATGAAACTTTACAACCACTAACTAGAGACCTATGGCATTCAGAATATGTATGGCTTTCCTATTGATAATAAGGGGGGGGGGGGGTTCTGAGCAATTTCCAGAATAGAAGTGTGCACCATTCAATCGCATGACAATTTTTATTTTTACAGAAATCTCCAAATGTCAACGTTTTTTTATACCAAATCACAGCATTGTTCCTCAAGGTATTTGTGTCTTAATGTGGTATTCTGGAGGGATTTATACCTTGTTTATCAATTCTCCAGTGGTAAAAATGGGTTAAATTTCGCACCAAATCTGTGTAACAAATGGTATCAACTCAAAATGTATATATGTTCTAAGCCCTTACTCTAAACGTTCTCAATTTTAATAGGCGCCTATAACCAAAACACAATGTTTATTACAGATTTATGACTATAGAAAAACACTACACAGCTGCTCAGATCATGTATACCACTTATATGTGATGTGGCACGTTGAACTGCTACTGTATCTCCCGCTAAAGGACAGAAGTAAATCCAGGAAGCTAATTTATTCTGAATTAAAATACGGAGCATCATTTGGCACGGGGGAAATAGTCTAAATTAATCTATAGGTTAGATGATATTATTGACATTTAAAGTTCTATCAAGAGCAATTAAACAGCATTCTCTGATAACACATGTAACAGATGACCTGAATGTGAATTGACCTCAAACCTTAAGTATTTGATGAAATTGTAGAATTATAGGCTACAATTTAATATTCCTTTGTTGTTACATGTTCTGGAAATCTCATAACTCAATTACACAAATAGACATGTGAAGAGGAGATGCATTTAAAGAAGTTGTAACAAACATTTTAAGTGGAAAGTAGCAATCAGTCGACCATGAAATTGCTGAGTAACCAAACCCATATTGAGAGCCCACCTGTTTCCGCTGCACTGATTGAGACCGGAGTAGGAAGTCATAAAATATTTAATCCTGCTCATACTGTGACTATATATATGCCTATTATCAGCATGCGCCGTCTCCGATAATCTTTAACGGCAGTACAAATATTTAAAAAATTATAATTAAAATATTAACTGCATTATCTACTCGTAAACGGAAACATAAATTCACCACATTGAATTATGAGACTGCGTAGCACAATTATTAATGTTGGGATCCCTCCCCCCAATCAAATAAAATGTTAGCCTAATTCCGAAGCCAGCCGGCATTGTAAAACACGGTCACATAATTAATGGTAATAATACGGTAGATATCTTTGGACCATAAACCTCGTACCGGTCTCTAGAGGAGTTTCGCAGCACTGGTTATATGTTTGGCCTCTCACGTTTACCTTATCAGCGCGCCCCAAGAACGCATTCGCTCTCTCTCTCTCTCTCTCTCTATCTCTCTCTCTCTCTCTCTCTCTCTCTCTCTCTCTCTCTCTCTCTCTCTCTCTCTCTCTCTCTCTCTCTCTCTTCTCTCTCTCTCTCTCTCGCTCTCCTTCTCTCTCTCTCTCTCTCTCACACACACACACACACACACACACACACACACACACACACACACACACACACACACACACACACACACACACACACACACACACACACACACACACACACACATCGCTGACTGATCAGCTGGACATTATTCTCTCGTTGCTTTTTCTTATTGGCGAGTTTAACTGCATCCCAAAAATATCTGGAAACCCGTAGGAAATGAGAATTTCTCTTTGCCACTGAGAAATGGAAATTAGATCAATTTATGTCCACCTATGGGTTTCTCTTTTTATTTTAATTTAGTCGTTATGCTGTCCTGGACCTGTCTTTTAGGCAAATAAAGATGTTATGGTCATTCGTCTTAAATCATTGCATGGAAGCAGAAAAATGCTCCTAAACCACATAATCTGACCACAGAGACTCACTGCGCGTCAACTGGAGGCTTTGGATACGTGTATAGCTCACTATATGCCAGGAAAATAATTCCTAATAAATTGGACCTTGGAGACTGCCCCCCCCCCCCCCCCCCCGGCCCCGAAACACCCCATGTCGAAGCGAAGGCGAATACGGGCCTCAAAACAGTGCCCGCAAAAACTCACTCGCTGGAGTCGCTGGTATAGTCAATACCGCCTGAGCTGTGAACACATTTAGTTTATATCTTCTCTTTTTTTTCGGCATGACATCCCAAGCCGTGCACTTGTTCAGAGCATCGTGGGATTCGTGCCCCTTTGACGCATTTCGAACAGCGGCAGCCGAGCCATGCGCCCAACGTGCACGGCGCGTCAAAGGGTCAGGGCCCCGAAGACCTGGAGAATGTGTGGGATTCAACACCGGCCTCGTCGTTCGTGAGCGGCATGTTTGTGTTATTTAAAGCATACTTATACAATTGTAAAACAATGATCTAAACTATGAGATAATGTGTGTAAATATATTACATCATTTGACGAGAATAAGAAACGAGTGCGTAATAACGTGGAACTAATAAAACACAATAGGGAGAGAGAGGAACAGCTGTTTTTGCCCACTCTTTAGAGCGGGCATAAGTCCGAAGTTCCATTATGCATTTGTACGTGTGCAGAGTTCAATTCATTATGGGAAACTGGTACGTTTGAACTCAAAGCGTCGAGGTTAAAGAGGTGATTTCGTGTGTTGTTATGAAATCGCGTGGAGTTTAAAAGCCTGGCATCTCTTTCAAAATAAGAGACTAATTCCGTTTGAAATAGATGCTATCAGTTATCAATTTGAAAATGTACTTAATTTGAATCTGGTTCCACAATTGTTTGTACTGTGGGTGTAACAGTTAAAATCTCTCTCTCTCTCTCTCTCTCTCTCTCTCTCTCTCTCTCTCTCTCTCTCTCTCTCTCTCTCTCTCTCTCTCTCTCTCTCTCTCTCTCCCCCCCCCCCTCTCTCTCTCTCTCTCTCTCTCTCTCTCTCCTCTCTCTCTCTCTCTCTCCTCTCTCTCGCTCTGTCTATCTCTTTTCTATTTTTAAGTTGACGCAAACAGCTCGCATTGCCTCAATTGGAGACAAATGTTTAAAAAATATATATAATAAATACATTAAGAATATATATTATTACATATCTAAATAGTTATAGTAAAAATAATGGTTGTGTCAAATAATAGGCACATTTCAGACCGTTTTCTGCAGCGTTTGGTGTATTAACAGATTTATAAAAAGGTGTGTGTGTGTGCAGTGTGCAATATAAGCTATATCAATGTATAGACTAACATAGCCACGTATATACTTTATTATTCTATAAATAAGAACCAACCAGACAGTTTTAATCAAGGCCCTTTTGCAGGCTAAATCTGTCAAGAATCACTTCATCCTTTACAACCATTATTTCTACGCGAGACTATGAATTATTTCACTATATACAAGCCAATTCAAAAATATGCCACACATCTCAGACAAATTGCTCTTATTTCCCAAATTTAGGACATTATGGCTTTCAGATATTAGCGAGATAAATATGAGAGACAGTGGCGTCTGCTTCCCTTTACTCGGACCTGCGGAAGGACACTTATTTGGACTATAATTGTGTGTTTATTGGTTATTCAAGTAGCAAACATTAATATTTTCTTTTGATAAACACATCTACAAACGGGAGATCCATCTGTGATGGTTCGGCACCGGCACAATGCAGGTTCTGGCGACATACCTGACTAACGGCATGGCGCAAGAGCTAATGGGATGCTCTTATTGCGCAATGAGCGCAAAATACATCCTTATTTAATCTTAGTGATGGAAAATATGCTCTCACGCTTTTCAAGGCAAATGTCATCGATTCACTTTGTATGATAAACACAGATCGGGATATGCATTTTAATGTAAATATTGACAACTGCCTATAGGGGCCCTATAGGCATAAGAAAACCTATAAAGGCCTTACCCTCTTGAGTCCATGGGCTATTTTCAAAGTGTTGGCTACTTTTTATTTAAATTGTATAATTTCAAATTCGTGTTGAAATCTACTGTCGTCTGCCTTAATTAACCAATTCTCAGAGCAGTCAGTCACACATATCACATGCGATTATTAAAGTGAACAAAAACTCCAACTATATCACTTGCATGTTATCCACATGCATGTCTTGGATCATTCATCATTGAATCATTCTTGGATCATTCGATAACCCGTTCTATGAAATTCGTGGTGCATGTTAACGCACTGACCCTGGTCGATATCCAGACAGTGCGCCGGGTCTTCGCCGTCTCCTAATTGTCCGCTGGTGGCGAGGCTTTCCATAGACAACTCCAGCTCCTTGTCCTCCCAGCCGCGGAGCTTTCTCTTCTTGTTCGAGCCGATCAGGGCTTCCACGGAAAACGCGTGCGCTCTCGAGCTCAGAGCTGCGGCAGATCGCCTCCTGTCACTCATCTCTCTCACGTCAAATCCACCAAAGGGGAAGCAAAAACTCCGTCCACGCAGCAAGCAAGCACAACAAAAATGCGCACGTCAATGTTTACAAACGGGGGCAAAACTCACCAAGTGTCAAAAGTAATCCAAACTATGACTAGCAACGCGGCTTCAAATGTGTTAATCTACAACATGCCATCCCTGTGGCGCATAAGAGATGTCGGCTAAACGAGATGTTTTGATGCTGTCGCTTTTTGTCTCTCCGTCCTGCTTCTCCCTTTTCTCTGTCTGCCCCTCTCTGTCTGATTGATACACTTCTGGAGAACTTTTCCCCCCGACGCGCTAAGGGCAGCCCTCTGCTCCTGTCAAACCCGGCCCTCCAATGAGAAGTCTGGACAGAGAGAGAGCCAAAATATGTCACCCAATGGCAGGCGAGGGAACCGACTAGTCCTGGAAGAGGAAGAGGAAGCCTAAACTGGACCAGCATTAAATTAACTGACTCAGATTAGTATGGACAAATACATTACCCTTATCATTTCATTACTTATTCCCCTGACATGTAACAAACTGACATTTTAAAATAATCTATACATTATATTATACTATAATCTCTGCAAATATAAAAGTCTAATTATTTGTATATACTGTACATTTACTTTAATGTCAATTTGTATCTCACCAAAGATCACAACTGCCCATATATCACAAAGATAAAGGGCCTTAACGTGCATTTGTTTGATGTTTTGATGCCAGGAGACAGTTGGGATCATTCTTCCCGTGTAGCCTGTGTGGATAAAAGGTTTATTATGTTGTAGGCGAATATCCAACAATAATTTAATCATTGTCTTTTCGTCAAGTAAACACTGGGTGTCTGGGACGTTGATTCCATCATTACCAGGGATTGGAAGAGTCACACCAGAGCCTTATGCCATCTCACCACCCAACAGCTTAAAGGCTTGCATGGGCTCAAACAGCCCCCCGCGGCAGGTGGCCTGAGGAGACCGCGTGGTGCATGGTATCTGATTGAGGAGAAAAAGAGAAAGTTTATCAAGATAAATTAGTTGGTGACACATGCACCAGCAGTGAGAAAACAGAGCAACATAAAAGCGCTTTGCTTGGTAGGAGCACGCGTCAGGCCAGACAATCCTTTTGGTTAGGAACGTTTCCGACAGGTTACAGAACTATTAATTTAAAATGCCATATTTGTTCATTCGCAGAAAGCTTTTCCTTTATTCAGATGTAGAAATTGAAAATTATAATACCCATCGTCCATCGATATTGGATTGCATTTCTTCAAAATGGCTTCTTTCGAAATGTCTTCACAGACCAAATTAGGTTATGGCATAAAGGATATATACGCCTATTACAATCATAATAGCCCAAATGCTGTCATCATTTCATTTATGATTACTGTTGACGACTAAGTAGCCATACAATAGGTCACGAATTATCTATAGAAATCTTTATTTTGCAGAGAAAAATGTAACCTTTTGCATACAATCTAAACAAATTTTGTTTCCCCTAATTTAATAAATATTGATCTAATAGCTGCACTTCAAATGACAGTTGTTTCTTTTGATCAAATTGTATTTCTGGTGAAAAAATAAATCAAAAGGCAATATGAGTTTTATGACGAGACCTGCAAAATGAATGTCTCAAAATGTACTGAGGTTTTTGGGGCCAGGGGTAAATAGTTGCAGCTATAGGAACACAATCGACGTGGCCTATCTCTGAGATGCGAGAACTATTTAACCAAATGTAACATCCACCCGCATGTGCGCAACAGGTGACTAATAAACCCAAAATCTCAACCTTATGAAACAAGATGTTTTTTTAATTTAAATTACTGCTGCCTATATGCGTGTACAAGCGGGCCATGTGTATGTTTTGTTAAGTGAAGACTGACATGCATGTCTTTTGCGCATGAAATGTGACGCCGATATGCATGTATTTGCGACTTCCTAAATGTATAACGCTGATGTTTTTTTTACATGCTTTTTTAAAACACATCCGTATAACCAAAATGGACGAATTAATGGCATTTTACACATTTATTAAAGATAAACCCATAATAATCTCTCGAAAAGCAGCTCGTATATTAAGAGGACACATTTTGTGTTGTGTAGTCTGTTTATTGATAAATAAACGTGGGTTACGTGGCGCTCGCTCATTCCTTCAGGGATAATATCCCAACTTGGAACAACTCAAAGAAACAGTCTCATTCAAACAACACGGTTATAGGGAATCTTCAACTGTTTTCAGGCTTCAGCTCTCTAAAAAAAAGTCACGCACAGACAAACCTATAGAGTGGATCGTGGGTCGAAACAGTCAAACGCACCGTTAATATTCAATTAGAAAAAGCAGCCCTTTGACCCGGCGACCCGGGGGGAATAAAGCGCGCGGCAGAGGGAGCGGCTCGACGCGCAGCAAAGCATCCAGAATGACAACGCGCTGGTTGTTTTTAACACCTCCGAGCCGCCGTACTCAAGACCCCGGGCAAGGAATACAATCTAAATCGATGGGGGCATGTTTTAACAGAAAACTATAATTTGTCAATGATAATAGGATACTCATAGGCCTATTACATAGCTTTATTTGGGCTACTTTCAAACATTAGGCCCCCTAAATTGAGTGTATGGTAGTTTGAGAGAGGGGTCAATTGGGCCAGTCACTTTTAGTCTACTACACCGATACATTCATGCATAATATCCATATACTACACCATCTTCACTTTCAAACTAAATGCGAAGAAAGTGGTCCTCATATTTTATCCACAATTGTCATTTACAGCATTTATGTTCGCCTATTATAGTCTGTTATTTTTCTTCTACTATACTATTTTTTATTGTGCCCCGTTACAAAATACATTATTGTATTTCCCCAAGGGGATTAATAAAGTATCTATCTATCTATCTATCTATCTATCTATCTATCTATCTATCTATCTATCTATCTATCTATCTATCTATCTATCTATCTATCTATCTATCTATCTATCTATCTATCTATCCATCCATCCATCCATCCATCCATCCATCCATCCATCCATCCATCCATCTATCTATCTATCTATCTATCTATCTATCTATCTATCTATCTATCTATCTATCTATCTATCTATCTATCTATCTATCTATCTATCTATCTATCTATCTATCTATCTATCTATCTATCTATCTATCTATCTATCTATCTATCTATCTATCTATCTATCTATCTATCTATCTATCTATCTATCTGTTGGAAAGCTTATTTTGGTGCCCAACACTGCCCATCCGTCGATGCTAGTGTTTTTGTTGGTATATCATCACACGAGCGCAGTGTGTCTGTCTTCAGTGGGACGGTCGGGACAGCGTCGTTGACTATTGGAATGGAAACGACTCGTGATTGAAGGAAAGTCAACTATCATTGATTACTGAAGAAGACTATTCATTTTGAGCTGATATGGTAACCAGATCCAGCTGATAAGAGCCACTCAAATAAAGACTCAAGGAAGGCCATGAATTTACATATGAAATACTTTTTTACAAATGTAATATATATATATATATTAAATATGAAAAAGTTAAGATTATAGATATAAAGTGTTGAAATGTATATATTGCATTTGCAACAGTTGACTCCAGCAAGAACAAAGTGTCGCATCCGAACGTCCCAACCATCCCATAATACCAACCGCCCAGGAAAGGCGGACATTTGTAAAAATGCACTGTGCATAAAATTACACCGTTCATGTTTGAGGGGAAAAAATAATAATACAATGTGAACCGACACCTGTATCTGTTCAGGGACCAAATGATTTCCGTCACTGTGCAAGTGAGTAATGGAAGGATATATGTTGGGGAACCGACCCGACCCCCTCTCCCCAAGGCCTGTGTGTGCAAATAAAAGTCTTCAGCCGATGACCTCGATAATAATCTAGAGTTTAATAATCTGTTTATGTCTGGAATCATAAGAGTGGTTCTCACTTGTCTTTAACGCCTATATCTTATTTTGGTATGAAACTATTCGACCCTATATGTTGTTAATAAACAATAATCTCCTCCCGGGGGACCATTCCTCCCCCCTCCACCCAGACTCGTTCCTGCAGACACCACCGTATAGTTCAGGGGAGTCACACTCGGCTGCTTCCAGTCTGATTTGAGGTCTTCATTCTCCCATGAATGAAATAGGCTAACACCACGTTCCGGACGACGAGGCCACAGAAAACTAACTTTATACGCCCATGCAAGCAACCGCTTCCAGTAAGCGATGCAATATAATTATTTATAATTAGCTGGAGCCCGTGTTTCTCTTTTCAACCGGCCGGTTCTCTGAGGCCGTCGGTGGATCCGTTAGGAGGGATTTCTCCGTCAGAATGAAGAGTTAGCACCATATCACAAGACAGGAAATTGTTCCACATATATACAACTGCATGCCCTGCACCACGTGCGAAGAGACAGGCTTATGATCAAACCTGCATGGAAATATTTCTATTCAAATATCAAATATTTTTCATTAAAATAAAAACTCTATGGCTAGGTTTTTAATTGTTATATCTTGCACCGATTTCCCCAAGAAAGGAAAATGTAGCCTAATTAAAACCGTACTCTTGGTTATTACTCCATACATAATGGAGAAAACGAATAGGCCATTTAAAATAAAACTGCAAACATTGCACATGATTGTACAGTCATACTGATATTGCATCATTCGTTTGCATATATTTTGCGTGTTTTGCGTCATTCCTCTCTGCTCACAAAATTAAATTAAATAAATCTAACACTTCATAAAGTGGCCTACTGTGCTACAGCGCCATGTGGTGTGGATACAGATCTATGTGAAGTAGACTCACTGGAGGTGTGGGACAGATGGGCTTTAGCTCCGGGCGAAGGGCAGAGAGAGGACTGGTTTATAGCTCCACGTATTTCCGTTACTCACCCGCGTCCCGCCGTGGAGAACCCGTTCCTTACTTAAGTTACTACATAATAATGTCATCGTTCTGCAGGGAGAACGCATCTCAAACATTCACACCGTCTCATACAAATAACTTCAGGAAATGTTATATGCAGTTGGTTGATCTGATCATACAAGTTTAGGCCTTCCATACACTAATTGCATTTGGTCTGCGATCAAAACGAATACTAGTGGCTTTCTATAATTACTTCTATAATAATTGTAGGATATTTTAATACGCCAATAATACTATCGTGATTTTGCAATGTTTATGGGCAAATTGTATGAAGGATATATGCATAGGTTTAAGTGTACACACGTGACAAAATTACGTGCAAATTATGTGCATTGCATCATGGAAGTCAAAATAATTTAAAAATTAAGTTCAACGTCAATACATTTCTTGTAGATTTTTCCATGTCAATGAAATATATGATAAGATTTAAAAGTTTTATTAGGACCCTCATTAAAAGTTTTAAGCTCGGAGCATAAAATTGTTCAGCTAGAGGCTTGTTTTTATTATATACTATAACCAATGTCACTGCAGGCCAATTTACTTACAAAAATGTGTATTTCTCAAGTCAAACTGACATAGCACTGTGGTTGCTAATATCACCGTTTTACTGGTTAATATTATATATATATACTTCCATATATATATATGTCAGCTGTTCAGGGCATCATAAATACCGCAAGGGAAATAAACTTTGCTTATGAACGGACAAGTCTATTCCCATAAACATGGAACATTTAAATGTGGGGATATGGCAGGCATCGGTGAAACAAAAAATTATCCATAGCCAGATCAGAGGCTTGTGTCATTGTGTGTATTGTGTGTACGTGGATGTGTCCCATGTGACTGTGAGCATGTCTGTACAGTAAGCAAATGTGGACTCTAGACTCTAGAGCATGCATGTGCATGAGAACGTACCTGGCTGTGCTCAGTGTGAGAATGTGTATATACACCCAGTATAAGTGAGAATATGTGTATATACAGCCAGTATAAGTGAGAATGTGTATACACAGTAAATTTCACAGAGTACATTTTACTCAAACTGAGTAAAATCTTACTTACTCAGTTTGAGTAGAATTTTACTCAGTTTGAATAAAATGTACTCTGTGAAATTTACTGTGTATACACCCAGTATAAGTGAGAATATGTGTGTATATACTCAGTATATATTCTGCTGCGACCAGAAGAACTCAGTACATGAAGCATCTTCTCTCCTGACAGAAACCTCTGCAGGTTGCTCACACCTGCCCCTCACCTGCCAAGGACGGACAATATGCGTGTGTATGTGCATGCATGCTAAGAGATTGTGTGTGTGTGTGTGTGTGTGTGTGTGTGTGTGTGTGTGGAACAGAGGGAATGCGATCAACACTGAGAAATATATAATACAAACTTTTAAGTACACATGTATTTATTATTTAAACAATATATATATATATATATATATATATATATATATATATATATATATATATATATATATATATATATATATGTTGAGCTTATAGGACTAGATATTACAATCCCTTAGATAATCAGCACTTTTTTGAATGGGGTAGTGGTAAAAGCTTCACTGGGGTCTTCAGGTGGGCACCCTCCTTCATTGGTGTTTCGTTGACAGGCCCACGACACCTCCGAAGGGCTCAACGGCAACACCTGGCGTCCCAGGTGTGCCCCCCTCTGCTTTTACCCCTCGATGGTCATTTTGCAGCTCCAAAGAAGGTTGCAAGTGACTTGGTTCCAAGTTCTCTGATGTGCTTGAATTACTTTCAGCCAGGGTACTGATGCTCGGTGGACTGTGGGTTAAATCCTGCCGCTGAGCTTCACTCGCCTGACTTGACCTTTCTCTCAGAAGATAATGGTCAATGCGAGATCCCGGCCTCACTTTCTTCAAGCACTTCATCCGGCCTTGATGTATTCGTAGGCCTCTGATGGATGTTACCTTGGACCAGCCACAGCTACATACTCTGTGCTCCTGTCCTTCAGTTGATGTGCCGATTATCTGGTTCGTCGTAGTTGATCTTCCCCAGCCAGAGGTTAAGCAACAGAGTTGTCCGGTGAGTCTTGTCCAGTGAGTCTGGTCACTGTGCTGCATGTCTCTCTCGTGGTGCTCACCCCTCCCTCTCTCCTGGCTGTCACACTGTGCTGCATGTCTCTCTCGTGGTGCTCACCCCTCCCTCTCTCCTGGCTGTCACACATAACAACCTTTAAAGGCAAAGTATAGGTGGATGATTCAACCTGTAGTACGGCTGATGGGAAGCTAATGAAACAAAACTGAGGAGTGGACTAAAAAAAAGAAACCAAAGTATCATAAAGAACACCCTCAGTTATTCACCTCATTCACTCTGCACACGTATTCTCTTTAAATTATAATTCAGTTCATTATTATTTCCGGCTGATGGGATTCTGTGGCAGAGATACTAGAGACTTCTCTGTGTGGATATTATCAAACTGAAAACAATTATGCACATATAAGCATGAAACTGCTAAGCTACAGTAGCCAATTATCCCTTTAAGAAACGATATATGTAATAAAAAAAAAAAAAAAAAAAAAAAAATATATATATATATACGGTAATTGATAAGATATAGATAGATAGATATAATAATAAAAGAAAAAAACTCAGATTTTTCATTAAAAATGTACAGACTTTGAAGGTCAATACATCCCTTCCTAGATACTGTGTTGTGCGCACATGATGTGAAGTGGAAACAGGAAAGATGGCAGCCTCCTGGTTGCCTAGCAACACCAGGTGAAGAACTATTGGGAAAATGAACCAGACATTGTCTTCAAATATTAACCATCAAGGTCACGAGGAGAAGCCCACCCGCTGGCGGACCTCTCCGAGCGTGGGGGCAGCTAGGTCCCGAGCTCTGCGTGTCCCCTCAGTCAGCACGTTCTCCAGGTGGCCCCTGTCCGCTCGGAGCCTCTCGATCTCCTCCCGGATCGGCCCCAGTCTCTGGATGACAGCCTCGGCTACTAGCGGTTTATAAGCCCCCGTGTCCAGCCCCTTGGCCTGGGAGACGGCCTCCTCCACGGTGATCATTGCCACAGCGGCGTGGATCGTTAACAGGTTTGCCACGCCCGGGCGCATCTCGGGGTCAAAGGTGACCTCTGAGGTGAAGTCGGTGACGGCTCGACGGATCTTGAGGGCGATGTCGTCGGGCGTGTCGGTGAGGAAGATGGTGGCCATCGTCTGGGGGTCCGACTTGGACATCTTGGAAGAAGGGTCACGGAGGGACTTGACCTTTCGGGTGGAGCCTGTAGGGAGATGGAACAACAACTGTTAAAAATGTACAAATAAATACAGTTCTGGTGATGACATTTTCCCCATGGCATATGAGTCTCAGAGAGATATAGTCTCAGCCTGTCCCTCACTTGGGGCTGGTTAGCTTTATCCCCACAGAATACACAAAAATAAAAACAAAAGTAACCTGGGCACAGAGGACTGCTCTGCTGTGAACGGCTCCAGGGTGAGTTTAACTGTTTTGGGCCAGCATATTATGTTAGAGGGTTAGGTTTTTTCTTTTTACCTTGACGCAAGTCTCCTCTCTGTTCAACTGAAAGACTGAAACTGATATCTCTCTAACGGAGAACGCTCTTCTTCTATTCTAATTAGGAAAATTAATTCACATATAGAATTGTTGTGCATGTTACTCTGCCAATTGGCGACCCAATAATATTCTGTGGGCTTATGTATGTGGCTTTGGTATGTGTCCATGGGCTGCCAGTTGACGTTGCATGCTCTAGTCTGAGGTTTGTCTTTCAAACTGGAATATTAAAAACATGTTGGTAACCAGGGCTGACCAACCCCAAATGTGGATGTGGGCTTAATTGAACTCACACCATTTTGTGTCCCCAACTGAATTAAACCAAACACGTTCTCAGAGGACCCAAAATGGCAGTGTCAAAATTGTCATTTCAAAACAACCGCAGGAGGGAGCTTTGACATCAGGTCAGAGCAAAGGATACAAGACGTCACTTAATTAAATTCCAACATTACAAATCGAAACACTAGACCCATCAATAGCAACCCTATGATCAAACTCCACTAATATTGTTTGTTTGGGAGCCTGGTGATTTGTTAACAACTTGTGGGATCTCATCCTAATGGCACACAGGCCAGCATGGGGTGACATCAGAAGTGATGAGATGTCTGTCTGTCTGTCTGTCTGTCTTTGTGTGTGTGTGTGCGTGTGTGTGTGTGTGTGTGTGTGTGTGTGGCTTGAGTGACAAAAGAAGAGCCGCTCCCCATCCCGCGTGATTTTTAAACGTAGCCTATGTTTGCGAAGACGCTCTCTGATTGGCTAGCCGCGTATAGCGAAGACCCTCTCTGATTGGTTTAGCACCGAAGGGTCTCTTCCGCCTTGTACATATATATTCTCTGCTTCAAAGTGGTTATGCTTTGGCCCTCTTTCGAAGTGGGTTATGCTTAGAGTTAGGGTTAAGGTTAGGGCTAAGGTTAAGGTTAGGGAACAACATATTAATTGTTGTTGAATATGCGGAAGAGACCCTTCTGCGCTAAAACAATTAGAGAGGGTCTTCGCTAGCCAATCAGAGAGCGTCTTCGCAAACATAGGCTACGGAAAAAAACCACACCCCTCATCCTTCCTCTCCAACCATCCTGCTCCTCATCCTTCCTCTCCAACCATCCTGCTCCTCATCCTTCCTCTCCAACCATCCTGCTCCTCATCCTTCCTCTCCAACCATCCTGCTCCTCATCCTTCCTCTCCAACCATCCAGCTCCTCATAGTTTCTTTGTTAACCCTTTCACCACTACACTACCAAATGGTTAACCCTTTCACTACCACACGACAAAGGGTTAACCCTTTCACTACCACACCACAGAAGGTTAACCCTTTCACTACCACTACAGACGGTTAACAGATAACAGCCACAAATGACCCGTTTTGGATTCAAAGCAGTGAATGCCGCCAAAGGTGACAAGTTTGCATCCCTGTGTTTAAGCGGGACATCTGCGATTGGCAGTTTTGTCAGAGCCTTGCACTGGTGTCTCATTCCTGGAGCTGAAGAGAAACAAGGCTACAATCCGCCACTACTACCCCCACCCCCGCCTCTCTCTCTTACACACACTATCTCTGAAGTCATCTTGAGGACATCCCTCAAATCTATTATCACTCTATTTTTGAGATATATGAGGAGGGGAACCGTTCTTTAATCAAAGCCCCATTGCATGCATGACTGGTTACATCTTGTGCTTTCATGGTGCCTGTAATTAAGTAGAATGGAAGTAGAGGGACGGGGGGGGGACGGGGGGGGTCTTCCTCCTCCATTGAACATGCTGCTGGCCATGTGTGTGTGTGCACATCATGGATATGTACAGTGTATCTGTCTGCTTGTGATAACTATAAGAAAGATGAGGGAGATTCTCTAAAGTGAGGATATTTGGTGGGTTTCTACTTTGAAAAAACGTCTGGTTAGGGTTAGAAATAGGGTTTGATTACGTTTAAAGGCCAACTTGCATGTTGTATTTTTGTTCAATAAACAATGTGGACTAGGCCAACGGTGACTTTCATGAAGAAGGAAAAATAATTATTGAAATTGACCCAGTTTTAGCGTTTTTATCAAACATTTTGTCTGCCCAACACAATCACCACGCACGTGGATATTTTAATCAATGGTTCATAACGTGCGCGTGTAATCGAAATGATGTCGTCACAACAGGTGCAGGGCACCAGGGGGCTCTGAGAGTCACACACAGCTAGTGGCAGGCACTGCAGGCAGAGAGCCTTGCTACTACTAGCCGAATGAAAATGTATCTGTTTCACCTAACAACACTATTGCTCCGTGATCATAGCCATCCATCTCTAAAGCTAACCACTATTTGTAAAAGCCACAACCACGTTACCATATTTGTAATAATGTAAATCATTGTGTCGTTGTACATAGTGTATACACCGTTAGAAGCTAACATAGCTTAGCTTGGTAGCTATTGTGCTAACAACATATCCCGACGTCCGGCTCGCTGGCCGGCATGAACGCCCGACCCAAAATGGTTCTCTCCTCTCTGTACACCCCCGTCCCCACAGGTACCCTGCCGGGGAGCCCATGGACGCGACAACGGCAGCAGCCGTAGGGTGCTCGAGCCCGTAACGCTAGTGGTACACGATAGCTATGAGCTAACTAACGCTACAGGCTCAAACACCCTACGGCTGCCGCTGTTGTCGCGTCCACAAGCTCCCCGGCAGGACACCCGCGAGAACGGGGGCACACAAAGAGGAGAGAACCACCCCAAATCGGGCACTCATGCCGGCCGACAAGCCGGACGCCGCGGCACGTTGTTAGCACAATAGTAGCCCACTGTGATGCACCGAGTGGGCCACCATTGATCAACATGCAGCGACGTGTAGCTTGCATGATGCGTGTGCAGTGCTTTGCCACACAGGTCTGAGAAGAGGACCTGCACATGATTTTACTCGTTTCCCAAACTCCTCTACATGCCCCGATCTAAAATGGTTCACGACAGTAGACATAATGCTAACGTTAGCCAGCGCCATATATGCAGTAGTACTATGACCCGGACGGGCATAAGGCATACGTTTCCTGAAGTGACGTCACGGCCGTGCTAGCGTCTGATAAGCTTTTAGATTTGCTCGTGCATGTTATTCGTGCGTGGACCTTTTTAACCATTTCTGAGTGAAATTTCCGGCGTCAAATGGAAAAAAAAAAAATTAAATTAGATACCAATGATGTAAACTACTCATAATTGCAGAGTAGGGTTTAACCTGCAAGTTGGGCTCTAAGGGTTAAGCTTAGAGAAGTGGTCACCAACCTTTTTAAGCCCAAGATCACTTTTTTTTTTGGTGAAGGCAAGATCTACCTATTGAAGCGTTGAGAGAAAAAGACAGCCAAGATTGTACTTTAAACTAAATTACTTTTATTTGCCTGTATTCTAATGACATGCAATGCTTTGGTCCAACATTAAAACGTCAAAGTAGAACTGTAATATGTACTTTCTCAGTCAGTCCTAAGTGCAGTCATCGTATGCAGCATCACTTTTCACATCAAAACAAAAGTAGAACTGTAATGTGGACTCTCATATTATTAACATTGACAAACATATTTACAATTAGCATTTTATAAAGTAGAACTATAATGTGTACTTTCTCAGTCAGTCCTAAGTGCAGTCATCTTATGCAGCATCACTTTTCACATCAAAACAAAAGTAGAACTGTAATGTGGACTCTCATATTATTAACATTATAAAATGCTAATTGTAAATATGTTTGTCAAAGTAGAACTGTAATGTACTTTCTCAGTCAGTGGTAAGTGTAGTCATCTTATGCAGCATCACGTTTCACATCAAAACAAAAGTAGAACTGTAATGTGGACTCTCAGGGAAAGATCTAAAAAAAAAAATGTAACTATTTTCTTTTTTTGGGAAAGATCGACAGGGAACGTCTCAAAGATCGACAAGTCGATCGCGATCGACGGGTTGGTGACCACTGGCTTAGAGGATGTAAGTCAATAAAATATCCTCACAAGTATAGTGTGTGTGTGTGTGTGTGTGTGTGTGTGTGTGTGTGTGTGTGTGTGTGTGTGTGTGTGTGTGTGTGTGTGTGTGTGTGTGTGTGTGAATGTAGAAGAGGAAATATATGTGAAAAATATATAGTATGTGTATGTATGTACGTGTCTGTGTGTGTGTGTGTGTGTGTGTGTTTGTGTGTGTGTGCGTGTGTGTGCTTGTGAATGCAAGTATGTGTGTTTACATATGTGTATGTGTATGTGTGTGTGCGTGTGCATACTGAGTAGAGCGTGTGGCTCAGGGAACAGGTCTCCATACTGGTAGTTGAAAGTGTTTGCCAGGTCCTGAGCCAGTTGGAGATGCTGGATCTGATCTTCTCCTACTGGGACATGAGTGGACCTGAAAACACAATAACACAACAAACAATAACACAACAGCTCAACAAACAATAACACAACAACTCAATAAACAATAACACAATATCTAACAAACAATAACACAACATAACCACCAACATTATCTGAAGATCGCCATCACACCATGTATGAAAAGCTTAATCTGTTTTTACCTGCAAAGAGGTAGGGACACACACATACAGGTGCATCCCTCATACTAATCTGTGATAGTAGGCAAACTAGGCATGGAGTAGTAATTTTGCAAAAACAGATGCGACTGCCGCTAGTCTCACTTGTATAGGAGGATATCTGCAGCCTGCAAGACAGGATACGTATAGAGCCCCACGCTACCTTCCTTCTTCTGTTTGCTCTTCATCTGGAGAAAGGGAGGAGGATAGATGCAGGAAAAAAAGAAAGAAAGAAAGGGTTAAAGTAAAAAATAACGATAAAAAGAAAGAATAAAAAAAAATATTGTTTTCGCTTTTACGAGTCACAGACTCTCAGTCCAACTCGGCACGGCCAAATTCATGGGCAATTTTCTGCATCGTTTGAGATTAACTCCGTTGTGTAAACAAGGTGTTTTGTGTTTAGCAACATGGGCACCGGCAGTGTGTGTTAAAACGCCATGTGGTTGAGAAGAACCACTGTAATTACGAGGCGTTTAAGAAAATCTGGCAGGTGTAAAAAGAAGTGGTCTGAATAACAAACAAACAATTTAAAGAACAACGAGGAATATGGATAAAACTCAGGAACATTCAGGAGAAGGAATGGTCTGTTACTGTCGGCTATTAACACATTGAGCGCCACGCCCCTTCCGGAAATTAGGCCTAGTATGCCAACACTTTAATCAATGGGAGGACGGGGTCTATGGGTCTAATACACCCGTCGCTTATCAATGACTTGCTTGCAGTCAACATGTACAAAACGGATTGTTTTCTTCATCGGTACATTTCCGTTTTATACCGTTTTGAATACGAGTATAGTTTTGGTGATTTCTAGTAATTCCAGAGAAAGACGCGATAATAGCCCTTTAGTGGAATACACAAAACACGTTGTAATTTTTCGGCTGATTTATGCAGGGGCGGACCTTCCTACAGGCGATATAGGCGGTCGCCTAGAGCGCCACCCAGAGGTGGGCGCCAAAAGAAAAAAAAAGATTATTTTTAAATTTAAATTTTTTTTTTTTCTGTGCAGTTTTGGCGCCCCCTCTATATCTGCAACCATTATTTTTACATTCAAAAAATTCTAACATAAGGGAAAATGAGCCAAAAATCTAAAACGGTCGGTCGGTCTGAGCCTCAGCTTTAGGTGTTCACAGTCAGAACATGCTAGAGCGCTGTGCATTGATGGGTATCGGTCAAGTGTTTATAGAATTGAACATTGAGGAAAGAAAGACTAACGTTAGAGAACTATGAAAATGATTCAGTGGTGAATCTCGCCTAGGGCGCCAAATGGGCTAGGTCCGCCCCTGGATTTATGAATAGTTTTCAAATAAACGCTAGATTATATTATGTGTCCTTATGCAGGATACAGAAGCGGGCTGAAAAATCGCTCATCCGTGCCTTGCTCAGCGCCAACGGCGCACGCACACATGGGCACACGCACACACACACTCCGATGGCGGTGAAAGGAACATCTGATTAACCCAAGACTGGTAACATAGATTCCTTACCTCACATCTGATGTTCTGCAAAAAGATTAATCCAATTCCTGATCGCCATTCCAAATATTGATCGCATTTATTGATCCAACGTTATATATCCAAAACACATAATCCACGCTGCTCTGAATCTCCCCAGTCCATCCGTTATAATGATACTGCATGCCCGAGAAGGAAAACCTGGACCGGAGTTTTTTTTTATGCACATCCCCAGCCAATCCAATCCAATGATGTGCAATACCATCCGGGAGACGATAGGTGGCGGTATTTGCCCTTTTGCGAGCTCAGACCCATTCCCAACGATAACATCAGGTTGGATTAGGGCTGGGCGATATAACGATAATTATCGCGATATAGTTTAATAATCGATATCGGAAGAAAAAAATATAAAAAAAAAATATATCGAAAAAATTAATATAGAAATTTTTACATTTTTTAAAACTTTTTTTGTGACCTGCAACAGGGCAGTTTTAAAACCAGAGATGGTGGACAGACTTGTCTTTCTTGCCTGCAACTTAAAGTAATGGCTTAGCTTGTCCAAATGACAATACTGATTTATTTTTCTCTTGTCCATTTATTTAGTTTGCTTTCTAATTTAAAATACAGTTTGAAACAGTCTGTATGTGTGCTAGCAGAGCTAGTCTCCAGTCATGAGTCACGGTGCACATGTGCGGTGGTTTGTCCACCAAAAAAGCACCAAAAGATAGAAAAGAAACTAGCAGAGCCAGAACTGTTCAACTCCCCTGGAGCCACAGCCAGCAGAGAAGCCGGTTTACGTTCGCTTTCAAACCAGCTGCAGCCTGAGAGCTGGAGTGTGAGGGGATGTAACACTAAAGATGGCGGCAACGACAAAGAATTGCTGCAAAATAAACATACATCTGTTGTTAAAAAAAAATATATATATATTTATTTTTTGTTGTATTATTTTTTTTTTATTATTTTTTAAACATAACATCAAATTAGACACACAAGCATTAACAGTAAACATCCAATGAAATCACCATTTGAATCATTATAAATGTAGTATACGAGATATATACCTAATACTTGCTATCTAATACCCTACATACATATGCTCTTGCTCGCTCACCCCCCCCGGACCCCAACTTGGATAATCCATCCATTTTCATTAGTTTATAACCAGGCACTACAATTCATATGCTATCTTTTATTCTCTCCACCACTTCTAACCAGATTGCAATGTTGGTTTCACTGACACCTAAAATTCTTGCTGTAGAAATTTCTAGATAAATCACATCGAGATAGGTAAGAACCCATACCTTCCGGCACATTTTTTCCGGTTGAAACCATCGTGATGCTATCAGCTTTTTAGCCGCTGTGAGACCAGATAAAACTAGTCTCTTTAGCAGTATAGGGGCTGCAAACTGAAAAACATCATTCAACAGCAATACAGAGGGGTGTACAGGTATGTTCAGAAATAAGAATTCTGATAATTGCTGGGACACTTCTTTCCAGAATATCTTAACCGGTGGGCAATCCCAATACATGTGCATAAATGTACCCTCATCCCCATTTGTACATAAGGAACATCTGGAGTCTTGTTTAAGTCCCATTCTGTTCAATCTTATAGGAGTCAGGTATGTCCTATGAATATAATTAAGATTAATTTGTTGATGGTCCGGGTTATGTGACGCAATTCGAACGTTTGCCCAGACTTCTTGCCAATCAAAATCTATTTCAAAGTATGGTATATCCCTACTCCAGACTGAGTCTAGGGGGAGGATTCCATACGAGTACGTTAGTAAGTGATGATAAAAATCAGATACAAAGCCTCTCGATGTCTCTCTTTCATAGAAGAATTTGTGATATCTGTGGTGCTCAATTGGTATCCTTAATGGGACTCCATGAGCCTTCAAACAATCCAATAACTGTGCGTAAAAATAATATGTGGAACTGGTGAGGTTAAATTTTATTATGTATGTCTTGATAGCTACAAAAACCCTGTTTGTTGAAAACATCTCCCAATGTGTGTATGCCCTGATTTTCCCATTTGGGGTATCTTATAGGTCGTTTTCCAATAAGGAGTGCATTGTTATTGAATAGGGGAGTATGACTATGCCATTTATGTTGGTTAGAATATTTTTTTCGTGTTTCACGCCATATCCGGATCACATGAGTAATAAGGGGGCCAAATTTCAATTCGCATTGCTTAATTGATAATATGGTGTATACTATGTCCTGCAGTCTATGTGGTGCTACTATATTTTCTTCTAAGTTTCTCCAGGATACAGATGCTTGGGAATCAAACCAGGTTGTCAGTGGTCTTAAAGAGTACGCTTTAAAATAGTGGTAAAAGTCTGGAAATGCCATACCTCCGTCGGCTTTGTTTCTCTGTGCGGTGGTGGATCTTTTTATTCGTGGAGGTTTGTTATTCCAAATAAATTTGTATGCGGTGGAGTGTAATTTTTTCCAGTAACCATCAGGAGGGGGTAACGGTAACATTGAGCTAATGAAGTTGATTCTAGGTAAAACATCCATCTTAACTATTGATACTCGTGCCTGTACTCAGTTTTTAAGTTTGGACCACCTGTCAAAGTCGTATTTGATCTTATCTTGGAATTTTATGTAATTGTACTTCACCGTTTGGCTTATAGTAGGGAACACCTCAACTCCTAAACATCTGAAGTGTTTAACCATTGGTATTTTTTCTGGAAGGAGTATATTCTTTGCAGGGGCATTAAGTGGAAGGAAGGCCGACTTTGGCCAATTTATCCTAAATCCCGATAGATTACCAAAGTCATCAATCAACTTGAGAAGATGAGGCATTGAAGTGTTAGGGTTTTGCATGAACAATATTACGTCGTCCGCATATAAACTAATATGATGTTGTGTGCCCTTAATTTCAATTGGTTCTATGGATTGGGATTGTCTTATATATTGTGCTAAAGGCTCTAATGATAAAGCGAATAGTCCGGGACTAAGAGGGCAACCCTGTCTGGATGAGCACAATACCGGAAAGATTTCGGAGGTGATTATACCTGCTGTAATCATGGCCGATGGGTCTTTGTATAATACTTTAATCATATCAATGAATCCTTTTCCTAATCCCATCCTTTCTAGTACTGCCCATAAATAAGACTATTCCAACCTATCAAAGGCTTTCATCGCATCCAGGGACAACATCGCTATAGGTGGGGTGTCATACTTGGTGGCATCTAACACGTGTAATAACCGTCTTATATTATCCGTGATCAAGCGGCCTCTTATGAAGCCAGTCTGATCAGGATGAACTAAAGACGTCATATGCTTTTGAAGTCTGATGGCTAATACCTTGGAATACAGCTTGATCGGTTCCGAGGAGGCTCAAGGGTCTATAACTACCGCAATCGGTGGGGTCTTTGTCTTTTTTAAGGAGGACTGTTATTCAATTCAATTCAATTCAATTTATTTAATGACCACACAGCCAGGCTGGTGGAATTTAGTTTCAGTGCAGGTTTCATAGCAGTTCCAACATAAAAACATAAAACCACAAAAACATAGAACATATAACATCACTTACAGCGTACATAAAAGAAAACACAATTACATAGATACAGTTCAGAGTTTGTGAGTTTGTCCATGTCCATGTCAGCAGAGGTAAGGGGGGTTGCGGGGGGTACTGCAGGGGGGGGGGGGGGGGGGTGCTACAGGGAGTTCAGTGTCCGTATGGCAGTGGGGAAGAAGCTGTTTTTGAACCGGGTTGTTTTGGTGGTCAGGGATCTTATTGTCGATCTTATGGAAATTCCCCTCCTTAATTGAGTATAAAATCATATTAAGTAATAGGGGTCCTATTACATCCCAGCATGAGAGGTACATTTCTGGTGGGATACCGTCCCTTCCAGGAGCCTTACCACTTTGCATTTCAGATATGGCCTCCCTAAGTTCATCTAGTGTGATGGGTCTTTCTAACTGTTTAGCGTCATCCTCTGATAGATTAGGAAGGTTAATTTGATTAAGATATATGTCCATTTTGTTTTGATCGAAGGCCATTTCTGATTTGTACAAGTTGGAGTAAAACTTTTTGAATGTCTCGTTGATTTTTTTAGGGTCTGTAACAAGTCCTTGCTGTGCCTTAACACTTTGATTGCCTAAGGCTAAATTCATGATATACCATCCCTTGCCAGCTCTATTTGTCTATGGAGAAGTTCCCCTTCTTTGTAGGGCTATAACTTTTTAAATTCTATTGCTAAATTGCCATTATTAGGGCCCATTCAATGTCCTATATGTATTGTTCAGGGTGTATGAACGTTAAACTTTTTCATTCACATATTCATACTAAAATATGATCTAAAGTATAAGTATGTTTTCATCTCTTTCTGCAGCTTTCTCCAGAACGTGATTTATAGCCCCAAATGCATTATATTGATGATCAAATACAGTTTGATAGCAATCAGCGCGATATAAAAAAATCCAACTGGACGGACTTCTGGAAGTTACTACACGTCATCTGATGTTGACCGGATGGGCGAGGGGGCGTTTATAATTCCGTGGGCAGCGTTATACCATTCATCTAATGTGGGTCAAATGTTCATCATAGCAGTTAGTGTCGAACACGGTAATATTACACGCTAAAACTCACCCCAGTCTCCGCGGGCCGTTGGGCGATCAGCGTGGGGTAGACAGTTTTCCATTATGGGATGTCGAAATACCCGGTCCATTTCCAGGTTGTATAATACTATATACGTCCAAATCATGTTGTTTATCGAGTTATTTGCAACCGATCGATGTCCAGTGTATCAAGATGGAGTCCCGGGACCTATAGCGAGTGCCCCGAAGTAATATGGGTGATCAGCACTTCATCCACATAACTTCCTGTTTGGCGCTTCTGCCGATCGGCCACCAGATGGCGCTCTTGAACCGCTAGAGGATTGAGAGGAGCTCAGAACTGTGTGTGAAGGCTGCGGATGGAAAATATGATTCCGATCACAGATCTTTGAAATATTGATATTAAAGACGAATTACGGCGTCCTCGGCAACTTGAGCATGGCGGGGAAGGACGCCTAAACACGTTTTCGGCACTTAAAGTGTTAATAGTAGGGATATCTGCAAATTTTGCGTTGGCTCGTATCTGCATAGCTAGTAGGTGACTTGGTTTAGAACCATGAAAGTAATACTGTTGTCTTGTGCTACGTATTTGAACTTCAGATTGTTGTTTTAAAATGGCATTAATCTCTTTTTTTAACACAGTAATTTGAGATTCCAATCGAACCGAGTAGTTGTATTGTAAAGAGGAAAATAACGTAGAGTAAAGCGTTTCCAGCTCTGCCAGTTTTGAACAACGATTCTTGCGTATTTTGGAGGAAAAGACCCCGGTAAAATCCTTGATAAATCCCTTTACCGACATCCATAATATTCTGGGGTCCTGTACCGATTGCGCATTCTCCAGCAGGAATACAGCAAGAGCTTCTTTGAATTGTGTAATGAATTCCTTGTTTTTCAGCAATATCAAGTTAAATCGCCATCTTGGGGCTCGGGATGACAGTATACCAAATGATCCTTTTAAGAGTAAATAACAGTGATCTGATAGTGCATTGGGTACCATTTCCATAGTTATCAAATAGTCTAGGGGATGCAAAAACATTATCTATTCTGGAAAATGTGTTGTGTCTTGCAGATCGACAAGAGTACTTTCAGGTCGTAGGGTTGAGTGATCGCCATAGGTCATTTACACCTATATTCTTAGACCAATCCTTTAATGCATTAGATGAATTTTTTTGATCATTGGAAAAGGTGGGATAAGATTTATCCATCCCAGGATCCCAAATGGCATTAAAATCTGCGCCAATTATAAATGAGTATTCAGGAAAGTTTAACATTGTTCTGGTAAGTGTAGCGTAGAAATTAGCCTCGTAAAGATTTGGGGCATATGCCGCTACCAACGCTATTTTCCTGTTCCTGTATACAATTTTAGCTATGGTTATCCGACCATCTGTATCAGACCATACTTCCTGCAATTCAATATTCAACTTCCGTTTCACGACTATAGCAACTCCACGGGATCTCGTTCCAAAGGAAGAGTGACTAATGTTATGATATATGTTGTCCGCTAGCGTTGCTTTGTCTTCCACTAAAAGGTGCGTTTCGCTTAGAAGAGCCACATCAACCTGTTTGTTTTTCATCAGTGTGAGCACATGCATTTATGTTGTTTATTTATTCCCCCAGTATTTTTTACATTTACATTTACATTTAGTCATTTAGCTGACGCTTTTATCCAAAGCGACTTACAAGTTCTGTACGACAAGCCATCAGGAAGGGCACAACTCTATCAGCTGAGCAACAATGTTCATCAAAGTGTTGAGTGCTACAGTGTAGGTTAGTTTATTAGGACAAGTGCATGACAGTACGGTTAGTTAGGGTTAGATTTTTTTTTTTTTTTTTTTTTTTTTTTTAATTCAGATAATGGTTGAAGAAGTGCGTCTTTAGTCGACGGCGAAAGATTGGACGTGATTCGGCTGTCCTAACTGGGGTGGGTAGTTCATTCCACCATTGTGGGGCTAGGACTGAGAATAGGCGACTTCTCTTTGATGACCCTCCCGGAGCTTGGATAGGAGTAGGTCTGAGGTGGCCAGAAGATGCAGAGCGTAGGGGTCTTGAGGGTGTGTAGTTAGAGACCATTGACCGGAGGTAGGCAGGAGCGGTTCCCTTTGCCGCACGGTATGCTAGGTCGAGGGCCTTGAAGCGGATTCGTGCAGCAATGGGGAGCCAGTGCAGGTCCCTAAGAAGTGGGGTGACATGGGCCGACTTCGGTAGGTTTGAGATCAGATCATTATATTTAAACTAGCCATAATCTATACATGTTGTTGTGTGCTTGTTGGTAATGCGTCTGGAGTACGAATTCACAATGGATATATATCCAATTATTGAGGTCCCGTTGAGAGCCGAGCTTAAAAACATACATATATACAAATAATCCCCTAAACCCCCCTCCCTCAAAGAGCTGTACAAGGCTGTGTTCCATTGACACCAGCTTCGCGTACAACTCCCTCCCTTACACCACCGGTTAGCCCAGAGTGAGCCATTTATCCTTAACTTTCCTATGCCAATTGCCATAGGATCTAAAACTTTAATTCTAATTTAATAGAATGTCACTCGTGGCCTAGCCACTCTCCCTTTAATGTAATACAAAATAAAATTAAAAATTAAAAATATGCCTCAATTAGTATACTCATTTGAACCTTCTACTAACATGTATATGTTGGAACCTTTCAGAAAACAGAGAAAAAGAAAGAAAGATGTTTAGAACTAAATTATAGAAATCCCTAAAGTTAGGGAACAATTGCTTAACATTTTAAAATAACTTTGCCAAGCTTACACCTTTAGATGAAAATGTGGTTTTTAAATCCTTGTATGCAGTTCGTCCCCCGACAAGGGTAAGCATTAAACCGTTATGAAGGTTTATTGATCTTCCATATCTGGTTCATGTGCAGGTACATACCGAATGTTATTGTTCCCAGGCCTTCATTGTAAAAGTCCAGTGTATTCCGGAAAGTTAGCCACCGATCATGACTTGTATAAAACTGATGTTATGTTCCAGGGTATTCTTCCTGCCATAGAGTTATGTCATTGCAGTGTATTACAGTATATTCCAATATGACACAGAGCGATCGAAAAAGAATCCAGAATGTTCCAGAATGTTCCAAAATGTCGACGTCAGATCATTACCTGCACAAAACCATAAATCTATAAATATAGTGTCTAGCGTTTCGTATTAAACTATTTGTACCTCAATGTTGTCAAAAAGCTTGTTTGATGCCGTTTTTGATGTCCGAGCCATAGCAAAGTTATCCAACATAGATAATAAAAAATAAAAAATAAAATAATGAATAAACTTGTCATCCACGATGTGTTTCCTTCATGTACTCTTCGGCCGCTTCAGGCGAACGTAGCCCGATCCTTTTTCCATTTCCCCCCCAAATGGAAAGAATCGCTGGATAACGTAGGCTAGGATGGAGATTTTTCTCATAGAGATGCTGCATTACATCCTTGTAACGGGCTCGTAGGTTTATAGCCTCCCTGCACATATCTTCGTAGAACGACACTTGTTTACCTTTGTATTTCAGTTTCCCCCATTGCTTACGTGTATCCCTGATGATCGTGTCTCTTATTTCAGTTTTACACAGGGTAGCATATATAATATATATTTTTTTATATTTAAATACTTGCTTTATTTTTTATCGAGTGATATGATATTGTTATCGATATCGTTATCGCGATATCATTTTTGGCCATATCGCCCAGCCCTAGGTTGGATGGATGAAAATGAATGGATATCGCTAATAAAAGAAATAACGATTAAAACCCGACTATACTCGTGATTGGCGCTCAAGCGATGTCGAGTTAACCCGACTATAATAATAATAATGGATTGGATTTATATAGCGCTCTTCGTGACACCCCAGTGACCCCAGAGCGCTTACAGAGTCCATTATTCGTTTATACACAGCAGTGGAGGCTGCTGACAAAATTTTTAGGTGAAGCACAAATTATTATATTATATTATATATTAAATTATATTTTTAAAACATCCCCCACTGTGTGTCAGTGGTCAGTGGACACAGATGAAAACATATTAACATTAGGTGACAGCGCACCTGACCAGATGAAATCATATTAGGCGACAGCGCACCTGACCAGATCAAAACATATTAAGTGACAGCGCACCTGATCAGATCAAAACATTTTAGGTGACAGCGCACCTGATCAGATCAAAACATTTTAGGTGACAGCGCACCTGACCAGATCAAAACATATTAGGTGAAGGTGACAAGGAAGCCACAGACTCATACCCCCCCCCCGACACTCAACTAACCGCCTCGGACAGTCCTTCATACCAGTGGCCATCAGGCTCCACAACAGTGGGCAGCAACTGCTGCCAGACATCGACCTGGGACTTATAGGAACCCAAGGAGGACAACTTACACTACCTTAGGCATACTGCACCTATGTGGATACTGTGATACTGTGAATAATGAATAATGTATATTTCAGTTAGTTAGATAGTAAATTATAACACTACCTTATGCATACTGCACCTTATGTGACACTGTGAAAATATATTTCAGTTAGTTAGATAGTAAATTATATTGACCTATTTGTTTACACTGCTTGTGTTGTTTTCACTACCTGTACCCCCCCCCCTTCCCCCATGCTGCTATGATGCCTGAATTTCCCCAAGGGGATCAATAAAGGAATATCTTATCTTATCTTAAAAGGAAAGATGAAATTCCCTACCTGGGTTCCATCCTATAGAGGCAAATCATTCCTGTGACAAAATGGGATCCAATGTAATAAAACTAAGTCAACCAACGAACTAGATTCCTGTACCGGATCTCCTCTCTGGTAAACAAGAATACCTTGAAGACTCTAACAGGAGCACTCACTCAAGGGTACTACGACTATGCTTGCACCTCATGGTACCAAAGCACCTCAAAGGCACTAAAAACAAGATTACAAACATCACAAAACAAACTGGTCAGACTACTGCTTGACCTTACTCCTAAAACCCACCTCACCCCTGCCCACTTTGACAACCTAGGATGGCTTAGAGTAGACGACAGAGTACAGCAACTTGCAATGGGCCTGGTCTACAAGATACACTACACCACTAAGATACCCATGTGCATGTCGGAATACTTCCCAAAGGTCAGTGAATACCACGACCACAACACCAGAGGGAGTTCCACAAATCATGTGCAACCCAGATAAAATAATTTAAAAAGTAAAAAAAAAAAAAAAAAAAAAGTTTTTTTAATAAAAAAAAAATAGTCATAACTTAGAAATGAGATTGCATAGGTCTATGAATCGATATCGCGATTCTGTTTTGATTAATTGCCCAGCCCTACAGTGTGTACAGTAAGTTAGCTTGGTGATTATCATTGTGATGTAGGCTAAGCTGGCTAGCTACTGTTAGCATACAAGCTTTTACAAACACTAGCCTACTTCCTTTTTCATCCACAACGTTTTTTCTGATCCAGATGCATAAGTCCACTTCTTCATGTTGCTCAGTTGCTGGTTTATACTTCGGTCCTAATGTTGGCGCAAAGTTTAATTTAGCCTGACTTTACTTGTTATAGCTGTACAGCTTACTTCTACTAAACAACAACTAAACTACTTCCTTGCTCTTTCAAACAGTCAAAATGGGTCCATCTGCAGGGTCGGAGGTTAGGTTTAGCTCTGGCCAATCTCAAGTTTCTCAAGTTTCTTTATTAGTTGTCATACAGAAGTACAGAATACTTTTATACAAAATGCTTATTTCTGTTACATTTTGTATAAAAGTATTCTGTACTTCTGTATGACAACTAATAAAGAAACTTGAGAAACTTGAGATTGGCCAGAGCTAAACCTAACCTGCAGATGGACCCGTTTTGACTTTGCAATGCAGCAATCTCTGATTGGATTTGCAAGGCTGCCAATCATATTCAACCTCCATGTATTGGATGGCAAGGGCTGTCAATCATTCAACCCTCCATTCAATGGCAAGAGTTTAACTGCATAGACCGTGCTTAGACGAAGTTAATAGCCTATTTCGATTGGCTGTTATTTATTATTTATATAACATTGGGTCACACCTGTGAAGTTTTCTTCACGAATAATTACTGCAGTCATTACTGCAGTGCAGGCCTGCTCAGAGCTGTCAATTTTGGCCATTTTTTAAAAAGAAAAAATTCACTGGCATTTTTTTTACAGAGGAAAACTTTTCTAATAAAAAAAATAATAATAATAATAATTAAAAAAAAAAAATATATATATATAAATAAAATAAATGTATATATATATGTAAATTAATAATAATTATGAATTATGAGTGAATTTGTGTTTCACGTGTTGTCATAGAGAAACCTCCACTGATACACAGTCATACCGGTGGTGGTAAGCTACAATTGCAGCCAGAGCTGCCCTGAGGCAGACTCACGGAAGCGTGGCGAATAATCATCGCCTACGGCCCCTCCGACCACCACCAACATTCACATGCATACACATTCATACGAGGCAAGTAGGTTAAGTGTCTTGCCCAAGGACACAACGGCAGTGGGATGGACATGGGCTTGAGCGGGATTCGAACCACCAACCCTTCGATCATTGGATGACCCGCTCTACCCCTGAGCCACGCCGCCCCACTCGTGGTCGCCGCTGAATGTGTTAAACCAAAGTCAAAATGAAGACTTGAGAGAGAAAATAATGGTTTTGATGTTTGTTCATTTGTTTTAAAAAATACTTTCATGCAGTCTTATACCTCTTGAAAAAAAGATCACAATCTCAATGCAACTACCTGATTCAATTAAAAACCTTTATTTAAACTCAAAAGGCAACTGAGGTTTCCATCATTTAGTCACGTTGAGTGTTCATACAGAAATAAGAGAAAAAAAGACATAAAATCAAACCAATAAGACAAGGCGAGACAAAAGTAAGGATAACAAATAAATTAAAACACATCCAACTTGATTGACAAAGGTTGGATATCAAGATTTTAAACACTGCAACAGAATCCCAAGCTTTAAGGACTGTTGGAGTTCATTCCATGAGCTAGGGGCATCATAGCAAAATGCAGATTTACCCTGTTCAGAGCAAACTCGAGGGACCATAACTCATTCTGCGCCATCGCTTAATGCACCAGAGGGCGCTATTACACCATCGCTTTAATCAATGGGGGGACTGGGGGGACTGCGAGATTTGCGAGTGCTTAAAATATCGTATATTATAGCTATGGGTCTAATACACGCGTCGATTATCATTGAGATGCTTCCAGTCAACATGTACAAAACGGATTGTTTTTTCATCCGTACATTTCCGTTTTATACCGTTTTGAATATGAATATAGTTTTGGTGATTCTTAGTAATCCCAGGAAAAGACGCGATAATAGCCCTTTAGTGGAATACACTAAACACTGTCATTTTCACCTGATTATCGAATCTTCCTGAAATCAACGCTAGATTATCATTATTATCCTTCCTCATGCAAGAATGAAATGGCCCTCGTAGCACGAGGGCTCCCCCGCCACCTCCTCCCACTCAACGGCACACAGCCACACACACACACACACAGAGAGACAGCTTCGATCAGGGTAGAAAGAAATATCAGATCAACGCAAGATTTTATATATAGAGTCCTTACCTGGTATATCATGTAATGCAAAAGAAATAATCCAATTATCTGATCGCCATTCCAAATACTGCTCGTGGAGGTCCGTCCCACATTACCGAGCGTTACACATGAACGGGCGGGCAGGGTTACTGTTCCATGCCATCATTGTAAAGCCCTACCTCGCCTGAGTATTTAAACCCTGCCCGCACGGCTCGGATCGTCGCAGAAAAGAAACTACACCATTTCTAATGGAGTGCAATACCAGCTGGAAGGCGTAGGTGGCGGTATTTGCCCTTTTGCGAGCTCAGACCGATTCCCAATGATAACATCAGGCTGGATGGATGAAAATGAATGGATATCGCTAATAAAAGAAATAACGATTAAAACCAGACTATACTCGTGATTGGCGTTGAACGGTCGGCGAGTTAACCCGACTATACTTGTGACTGGCGTTGAATGAGTTAACACTTTTAGCGCCAGCCGTTTTATCCATTTTCACTGTACGTCACGATGTTTGCAGGGCTATATCTATATTCTATATTATAGCTATGGAGACAATACTATGGCTCATTTGACAGTCACTATCTCTCGTCCAACATGTAAAAAAGAGTAAATTCTTTCATGTATACGTTCGCGTGTTATCCCGCAGTGAATATTGTATAGTTTCAGAGTGATCCTGGCTAATTCCTGGAAGCTGCGTTATGAAGTGCTATGTGAATTTGGCTAAAGGCGTTCGCGTTGCTCGCCTGGACATGTTACTATTTCCAAATCAAAGGTATATAATAGGTATTATGTTTCATCATGAATGCATCAAAGGGGGGGGGGGGGGGGGGCGTTTTTTGATACTCTGATCGTCAGCAACGGCATACGTTTTGGAGTACGTTACATATGATCGTTGCAATCGATGTGAAAATATTGTTGGATCAAAGTAGGATTGATGTCATATAGTCCTTACCTTTACTAGGAGGTATCCCAAAAAGAATATTCCAATTGTCTGATCGCGATTTCCAGTATTGATGTCCATCGGGTCCCTGACATGAAGTGGCACAAGATACTGTATGCCTCAAGTGTGCTGAATGCATTTCAAAGTGCTCGGATGAAGCGATTAACTAGGCTTGGTCTAAATGTTCCGCCCGGACCATATACAATGTAACACACAGTGTGAAATAAGGTTTCAAAGAGTAGGCGATACTGCCACCTAGCAGGATTCGGCCGGTATTGCACTCTCAGGGTCTCAGAATGAGTTCCGATGGTAACACCGAGGTCTGTGAGTCTGTATAGAATAAAAAAAATCGAATAAAATAAAAAACAATGAAAACTATCGAAAACCCGACTATACTCGGGTTTTGCCGCTCAACGGTTGGCGAGATAACCCAACTATAATCGTGGTTGGCCGTGAATGAGTTAAGGACCAACCAGTCACTAGAACGGGTTCCATAGGTTCCAAGAAAGTATGACCATAAATCAATCAATCAACGGATAGAATACGGATGTTAATGGATCCAGAAGGCAGGATAATACAGGGTTCCCACAGACATTGCTAAATGAAATTCAATGACTTTTCCAAGCACTATTTTTCATTTTCAAGGATGTCACTCGAAGGATACAATTAACTTTTTTTAAGCATCTGCCTGGCCTGCTTGCCAGCTAGAGCAAGCTAGCGCATCACACACGAAGAAATGAGGAAAAGCAGTTGGAGCGCGTGAGACAGCGACTAGTCAGATTTTATTAAAACAGAACAAAAAAAATTCATTATTTCTTGATTCAGAACAATTTAATCATGGATAAACAAAACATTCAATGCAAATGGTTGATTTGAATTTCAAGGACTTTTTAAGCACCTTGTTAAAAAATTGGCTGTTTTCAAGGAATTCCAGGCCTCGACTTTCTTTTGTAAAAAAAATCAAGCACTTTAAGCACCTTGTGCGAACCCTGATAATAGGATAATAAAGACCTACCTTCCACTGGGGTAGGTGTCTGAGGCGCGGCATGCTGGTTAGACAGCCCAGGATCCAGGAGAGCTCAGTGTGCTCAGACACCTAGAGGAGAGAGAGACAAATAGGGAACTTCACCTTTACAAATTCTAAACACCTCCCTTTTACACAGGAAAAGTGTACACCACCAGACTACCACAGGTGTGTTGAATCTAAATAATAACACCAGTAGGCGACAATAGAATTAGAGTAGAAATCCACGTCTAAATGAAATGAATAATGAAACCGAGGTCTTGTACGAAGCAGCAGTCAAGGGGTGAAGAAAGATGATCTGAATACTGTGGTTGAAAGGGACGACTCCCTAGCAGCTCCAAGTGGAAGAGACAGGTACTGCCACAGCTCTCTCTTCACTCTCTCTCCATCTCTCCCTCGCTCTCTCTCTCGCTCTCTTTTTCTCTCTCCTCTCCCTCTCTCTCTCCTCTCTCAAGTGAGCCCCACAATCTAACAGGTTGGGCTGGGTAAAAAGCTGAGGCCCACACCACTACCACTACTTAAAACACATTACATATTTCACTCGCTATGGGTGTGCATGCGTGTGTGTGTGTGTGTTGGCAATATGGCATTTTGTGAACATCTGAAATAGCTGGCTCATATGCAATTGTATTGTGCTTTTGATCTGCGGATTCAAATAAATAATTGACAACACAGTCAGTGTGTTTGTGTCTGTCATTAGTAACCTCTCTTTTAGAGTCTGCTTTAAGAGCCGAGTTTTTGCACGGGGCTCAAAGCATTCCCGTGTCCTCCGACATGGGGCCTGTTGTGTAGAACAGGAGGAGGAACCGTTGCCAAGACGCTTACGCCGGAGGAGGAGGAGGAGGAGGAGGAGGAGGAGGAGGAGGAGGAGGAGGAGGAGGAGAAAAGGAGCGCAAAATCCTTCCGATTCAGAGCATTTAAGTTTATGGGCCGGAGAAGGATCTCAGCGAGTGACGTCACCAAGCAAACATAAACCACAGTTTTACACTCGCATGTAGAGGGGGGGGGGGGGGGGGGTGTATTTATGACACAGAACAGATAAACGAGAGACAGAGCAGATGTCGATGACAGCGGATTGATTGGCATAACGATGGTCAGAGACGGATATGTGGGCCGAGGTGCCATAAAACCCGCTTTTGAAGGAAGGAACAAGCTCTCCATTCATATCCTAAGTGCACGGCGCGCCTTTCCAAAACAGCGGCAAGTAAAGACACTAAACGCAAATGTTATGGGTCGTAAGATTGATACGAAGTCTTAAGATTGATACATCTTATCGTATTACCGTGGCAACAACTCCGTGGGGCTGATATAGCAGGGGTTTCTGTCGTGACATGAGCGGGAAAACAGAGGTCCCGCACAGTAGGTCAACATCTCTCCTTTTATTTCTGCCTTAAGGGGAGAAAGTGCCAAGATATTCCTATAAAACCTGCGGCTTCGTGGATCCGCTGATGTTTTTCCAGTTAGAGGGTGTAACTTTACTACTACAATACACATGTGCACACACACGCACACACACACACACACACGCACACGCACACGCACACGCACACAATTTTAGCTCGTCACCATTTTTTTCAATGAAGTCAAGTGTTTTCTTTGGGCGTCAGTCATATTTTTACATGTGGAGCTCCAGCTCGTATGTTTCAATGGGAGGTCCGCCTCACTGCCAAGTCATGTGGCATGAAGTTAAACTGGAATATAAATAGGTGTGTGTGTGTGTGTGTGTGTGTGTGTGTGTGTGTGTGTGTGTGTGTGTGTGTGTGTGTGTGTGTGTGTGTGTGTGTTGCGCTGAAACACAGATGGACTGAACTATCATAACACACATGGCATCACCTGACCTCACACACACATGCTTACAAACACACTCACTCAGACTGGAGATGGTATGAAACGAGCAGAGAAGAAGCTTCTTTTTTTTCTCTGGGTGTCCAGGGAAAACCAAACGTCTGTTCTGATTACACTTTGCCTGCAAACCATGAATCCTAACTCTCCTCCCCTTCAAGAAAGAGATTTCCCTGAAAAGTGGGCTCTGCTGAAGCGCTGCGTACGGTAAATCTATCATGATCTCTCCTGGCCACTTCAATGTGGCCTACGTTGAAGTTAATGGTGGTTTATGGTTGTGTGTGCTTTCATAGGCTCTGTGAATTTGCAGAGCACACAGGAGAGGAGATAAGAATCATGAGTGATAAAATAAGCTTTTCTTTTGGGGCGACATGCATTAGGTAAACAGTATAAAGTCAACCGCGATAAAATAAACAGTAGAAGATGCCCGCCACTCCAGATGAGTCGTTTGATGACATGCTGGGAAGAAGACGAAAGGCAGCCATGCCGAATTCTCACTCTCTCACTCACTCACTCACACACACACACTCTCACACTCACACTCACACTCACACTCACACTCACACACACACACACACACACACACACACACACACACACACACACACACACACACACACACACACACACACACCCGCCAACGAAAATGAAAATCCCCACAGGCCGTGGCAACTCGACGAGTCATATCCGCCCAGTCCGTGCTGTCTGCATTAAGCAGAGCAGGGCTACACAGCAGTGCGCCTATTTTGCGACCCGTGTTTTTTTTCTCTCACAACGGGTCAAATGCATCCAACATGCTTTGCATCGTCGCCATTCCTTTATGCCCACATCGCCCGAAATGAACGTTACGTTAGCGTAAGCTAACAAGCTAATCCTGATCAGAGGCAGAGCCATAGAGAACAGCAGACAGTGTGGACTGGGGAAAGGGAAATGGGGGGGGGGGACACTCTCCCTTTCTCTGTGAGTGTGCATGCGTTTGGAAAGACGATGAAGTCACTAGTCAGGACTCAGGACAGGAGCATATTATAGTAAACTGAGGATTACTGAGGATGGACAGATAATGTTGATATTCAAATATAAAAAAGTTTCGAGAGGAGTGGAAGTTTGAAGACAGACTAGACTACAATATGATGCGGGGGTGGTGAGTTGAAACACGCACGCACACGCGCACACACACACACACACTCTCTCTCTTAGCTATCCATCGTGTTCGATGATGACGCTTGCTCCAGGGATGGGGAGGGGGGGTTAGCGACGCTGTTGCTGGTGCCACTTCTCGTGGGCGTTGAGTCCGATCCGGACGCACACCCGTCCACAGATGGCGCAAGGGAAGCCAGATACCTGGGGGATGCCAGCCGCCCGCTGGTGTCGTTGCGTGCGCCTCTCAGATCTTCGGTCTTGGTTCGTTTGGTGTATTTGGGAAACTGCAGTGGCACAAGTGACTTGCCAGGCTGATCTGTCGAGTGCCAGAGTTTCAAGCTGCGTGATGTTTGCACACTTTAGGAGGTCCCTGGTGTAGTCCTTAAAGCGTCTCTTTTGGCCTCCAGCAGCCCGCTTTGCTCCTCTCAGTTGGCCATAGAGGACTTGGCGGGGCAAGCGGTGGTCAGGCATACGTATGGTGTGCCCTATCCAACAACTTAATAGACCTGCCATCCATTCATCTATCTATTCTTCCTCTCGTGGCTATTAGAAGAGACTGGAGGAGTCTGAAGAATCACACCAAGATAAGATATTCCTTTATTGATCCCCTTGGGGAAATTCGGGGACCCCATTTATCCATCTATATCCACCAAGCAATACATCCACTCACCCACCAATGTATGACTGCTGGGAGAGATATACATACAGTGTGTATATATATATATATATTAGGGCTGGGCAATTAACACTTTCTCCGCCAATAACGTCATACAACGGGTTTCAAGTTCATGCGAATTCTGCCAGATCACGGCGTACAACGTTATTGTGATCATATTTCATACTTTCGCCATGGTATTCATATTTCACTCACGGAGCCTTGATGCTGTGGGACTCAGCACAACTCTGCAACGCTTCAACACTGCCACCTGGTGGATGATCGGCGATTGCCAAACCGGATATGCCTGTTGCATATCGGTGAGTCTCCTAATTCCGTCCGGCCACTCGCATATCATCCCAGGACTCTAGCCACACACCGTGGATATGGATCGCTGCCATAACTCAATAATCCACATGATTTGTGCATGTATTAGTATTATACAAACCGGAAATGGATCGCCTCAATCCCCATCACATAACTGGGATCTGTTTGCTCCAGTATCATCGCCCAACGGTAAGAGGAGGCTGCCGTGAGTTTCAGCGTTTTTGTTTATTATTATCGATGCAAACTGCTCTGATCTATATATCACCCATACTACATAAATCATTTAACAACGATCACGGAATTATAAACGACCCCCCCCCCCCCTCCGTTCACCCGCGCATGATCAGTCATAACGTTTAAGACCATGTACAGTTGAAAATTTTAATATAACGTGTATCGGCAACAAATGGCATTTGATAATATACATTTATGCCTATATCTCACGTTCTAGGAATTACTGCAGAAAACGATAAAAACATATTTATATTCTAGACGGTATTTTTGTATGAATGAAATGGTTAAATGTTCCTACATCCTGAACGATAGATAATCGATGTTGAATGGGCCATAGTAATGTCAATTTAGCAATACAATATAGCCCTGCAAAGAAGGTAAACATCTCCATAGACTTAGAGTGGTGGCAGTGATCAAACATTGATGGATATAAGCGTGGCAGAGAAAGTGTTAATTGAGAAAAAAAATTGCGATCTCGATTCATAGACCTATGCAATCTAATTTGTAAGTTATGACGATTTTCTATTTATAAAAAAAAAAAAAATTATTAAATATTATTATTTATTATTATTATTTTTTTTAAACGTTTTACTTTACTTTTTAATTAAATGATTTTATTGAAAAAAATTTGAATCGTGAGAGAATAGTGATCTCAATTCTTAGAGAGAAAAATCGTGATTCACATTTTAGCAAGAATCGCCCCCAGCCCTAATATATATATATATATATATATATATATATGTCATACGTCACCAGCGGTGCGTTCCTGATATCAACTGTGATTGCACGCACGCTAATGGCGCCACGTGCACGCACGCTCCCACGCGTGCACGCGCTCCCGCACATGCGCATAAGTGTCCCCTCGCTTGAGCACAGACTAAAGACGGTGCCTAATTGCCTCTACGGATGGAATGTAACACATATCATTCACAAGTTAGGTGTGAATGTATCTGAGAACGTATTTAACACACCTGACGACCGGAGCTATTGATATGCAAAGTAGCCCAGGTGGGTACTTATAGCGAGTTGGCGAGTGCAGCGCATTCCTGTGTGCGTGGCGTGCGCTTCTGCTCAAATCTTTGCTCAAATCTTTGTCTGCACGGAGTGCAATCTCGTCCCATGAGCAACGCATGCCTGTATGTCACATATACAAGTATAAATAAACACTCTCCCCTATATTAAGGTCAGTTGCCCCTAAAAATATTCTTCGATTATGAATAGGCTGAAATGAGGCACATTTTTATAAATGTACATATCACTATCACTATCACATTGTATTTGCTATTATGGGTAGTACCATTAGCAAACAAGTCATTAGGCATCAGGCTATGCTTTGCATTCCAGGTACATTTATCCAGATATGTTTTCAGTTCACCAAATACGTTTTATTTTTTTTAACATTCAATGAAATTTGAATATTGAAATTCCCATCGACAGCCCTATCTCATATCTTATATCCTGTTTGAGATTAGGAATCCTTGCCTCTTTTGGTCACTGTCATACCCCTACCACAACTACTGGGAGGGGATAAAGTAGTCAGAAGACAACCATCCATCCATCCACCCACACACCACCACCACCAACCCCCACCTACCCACCTGCGACTGCTGGAAGAGTATAGACCTCTCTGGGTCGATGCCACAGGCCAGCAGGCTGGCTGCCATGTCCAGGATGTTGAGCCTCAGCATGGCCGGGTCCTGGGGCTGCGTGATGGAGTGCAGATCCACGATGCTGTAGAGCACTGAGGGGTACTGGGCCTGCAGGGCCACCCAGCTCTCTAAGGCCCCCAGGTAGTTCCCCAAGTGAGGCACCCCTGTGGGCTGGATTCCAGAGAACACACGGCCTCCTCCTGGAGGGTCCTGGAGAGAGAGGAAGCAGTAGATATAGGAATAAAACATTAACAAGTGAGGGAAACGGACAAAAGAAAAGAGATAGATTCACAAGAACACAAAGAAGAGAGAGAAGAGGAGAAGAGAAGAGACGAGAAGAGAAATAGAAGAGAAGAGAAAGTGAAACAAAACAAAACATAGTAGATAAATTGGACAAACAGGAGAAGTGAAAACAAGAGCAGGACAGAGAATCACAGAGAAAAAGTAAATGGTCGTGGAGGGACTGTGAGGAGAGAGAGAGGATGAAGGTGAAGAGGTGAGGGACTGTGAGGAGAGAGAGAGGATGAAGGTGAAGAGGTGAGGGACTGTGAGGAGAGAGAGAGGATGAAGGTGAAGAGGTGAGGGACTGTGAGGAGAGAGAGAGGAGAGAGGGGGTGAAGGTGAAGAGGTGAGGGACTGTGAGGAGAGAGAGAGAGAGGAGAGAGGGGGTGAAGGTGAAGAGGTGAGGGACTGTGAGGAGAGAGAGAGAGAGGAGAGAGGGGGGTGAAGGTGAAGAGGTGAGGGACTGTGAGGAGAGAGAGAGAGAGGAGAGAGAGAGGGGGTGAAGGTGA
>NC_140169.1:194623122-194663122 GCF_963971535.1 Notolepis coatsorum | reverse complement strand
GATAGACAGGCAGGCCAGGTTCACCTGTGATTTCCCACCATTGTACCCTCCCACTGAAGATCAAAACTATAGACACAAAGGTATTACAGCCAAATATTGTGTAGGTTCATAATCTTTGATGGAGGTATATATATATATTATTGAATTATTATACTATTACAACTAGGGCTGGGACTTTATCGCATTAATTTAGATTAATTAATTACAGAAAAAATTAAAAGTAAGAAAAGTGTATGCATTTAATCGCATGATGATTTTTCTTTATTGTGTAAGAATGTTACCTTTTAAAGGAGACCAGACTCATGCATGTGCTATAAGTATAAAGTATAATAAATCGCAAATAACTTTTTTTCTTAGTCTAGTTTGTTCATAAAAAAAAATTTGAATAAGAAAAATTTAGATCAATCAAGAGTTTTTTTTTTTACAATGGTCAACTGTTCTGGAATGTACTTGAAAGTACTGCGTTTTACTCTTACCTCGAAAGCGCTTGAGTTTACAAAAGGTCCTTTGCGCTATATATATATATATATATATATTAGGGCTGTCAGTTTATCGCGTTAATTAGATTAATTAATTACACAGCAAATTATCGCGTTATGAAAATTAACTCAAAATTAATTATTTTTATTTTTTTTGTATCTCATTCATTCCATAAGAATGTAGAATACACATTTACAGACTTTTTTTTTAATATGCACCATTTGCATGTTCTTGGTATCTGATTCTAGGGACATCTGAATCTCAGGGAATGTATTCCCAGTGTCAGAAATACTGTGGGTTAGATCTAGGGATGCCCCCCGGACCCCGGTTTTAAACGGGAACCGGTACTATATTAGAAAATACCGGAGTATTTATAAGCTCCGACGTCCTCGGTACTGCTATCGATACTCTAGAGAAATTATTATTATTATTATTATTATTTAAAAGTTGCGAACGATCTCTCCTCTCTCTGTCTCTGCACGAGAAGCGAGTCGCAGCGAGTCATTATTACACACACTCCTCGCGAGTCGCGCTACACATACATACGGGTACTCCTTAATGAAAGCGCTGTCAATAGTATGCAGCTGCAGCACGTCAGACCGCAGCGCTTACAAGCCCCGCACATACAAGCCCCGCACACCTGATGTGCTGCAGCTGGAAGCATCTCAGCGCTGTCTCCGTGCTGACGCGCGCTGCACACAGACACAGACAGCTCTGCATGGACTGAGTCGTGATGGCGGATAGAGCGAAGCGTTCACAAGTGCAACAAAACATTTGCCAGTAAGGGTGGCAATACGAGCAATCTATCAAAACATTTGTTGGCAAAACACTATATTAGTTTGCAGAAATGCGCCGTATTCGACTGCCTTGCGCGCAGTGGTCCATCTGCATCCACGTCCACTGCAGCCGGTAAGCCAAGATACGGAGTTTCCTAGGCTAATAACGAATTATTACAAATAGGCTAATAAACAAAATAATTGTTTAGCTACAAATACTACAATCTAAAAACTTTTTATAGATCGTCAAGCTGAGGTCAGCCACCAATGTGTCCCAGTGAGCCCACCACACATCCTCCCTCTACCTCCACCACCCAAAGTCCTTTCTCCCTAGCAGCTAGAGGAAAGATGACAGAGGATAGGGTGAACGAGTGTCACAGGGCTGTGACAAAGTTTGTTGTCAAAGGCCTGCACCCGTTCTCTACAGTGGAGTCCAAGGACTTTAGGTAACAACTAATCATTCAGTGTATATCGTTTTTTTTGTATACATAGTTGTCTAACTTGTCTGTTGTTGTTATAAGTTATTATTGAAGCAGCTATTCCCACCACTCCACACAAATTTACAATAATTCAATCATTTCTAATCTTTACTGTAGGGAGATGACCAATGCTCTCAACTGCAAATATAAAAATCATAAAAAAATTATCAAAAAGAACCGATAAGAGTATCGATAAAGTACCGAACCGTTAAGCAGTATCGATAGGAGTAGTAGTATCGATAAAATCCTAACGATACCCATCCCTAGTTAGATCCACAAAGAATGGATTGCACGGTGCAAGTTGCACCCTTACTTACAATTCATTATGAATTGAAAATGGAGGACCCTGATGTAAACAAGACGAAAGTCTTTCTCCGGTCTGCATCCCCTTAACAATTGTGTGTATTGAGCCGTACTGTATTGTACCCATTCTGCAATCTGTTAATAACATTTTCATTCAATCAATCAATCTGCACGGTGATTGATTGAATGAAAATTTTATTTTGAGTCAATTGTAATGAACCAAATGAGAATATCAATACATATTTTTTTATCTTTGACTGTGAATAATACTATGCTGAAATTGACCAGACCTGAAAAATCTAAGCAAATTAATAGATGGAAGATGATTAAACAGAAGGTTTTGTAGATACAGTACTGAATTCTGCCATCCGGACACATGCAATTTGAAATATGATTATAGAATATAGAATATCAGGCATAAAATGGTTATGCAATTAAAATGCGATTAATTAGATTAATTCATTACAAATCCTGTAATTAATTAGATACATTTTTTTAATCGCCTGACAGCACTAATATATATATATATATATTATTCCTAAAATTGCTGCACTTTGTTAAAAATTGCATTGATCCGTTGGTCTGTGTAGTATCTAATACAGGATTTTGCTGCTTAAACGTATGTACAGGGCCGCCTGGGAGAAATGCGAGGCCCTGTGCGAGATTTAAACGCGAGTTTTATAGCCCTATAAATAATATAAACATGTTTAAAATGAATAATATTTACTCATTTTAAGTATGTTTGTGTTTCCAATGCACAATATAACTTAATTTTACAAAGATTAATAATAGTTTTCCTGAACAGGAAGTGACGATTCTGTCTGATATAGACCTTTTCATTACGTAGCCGCAGGCATTTCTCCTCGCCGTATTTCTCTCTGGGCTAGGCGCAATTGCGCCTGGAGTGCGCGTGCCCGCCGTGCACTGGTTCATCGCTGTATCCGTCGCAGCCACGCGCTTTGCGTTGAATATGATGTATTATGATGGAACTCGGGCGCTGGTTTGAAACGACCTAGCAAGCAGCCGAGCGTCTAAAAGCTCTCTGATTGGCCGACGCGGTACTTTCCGTAACCGCAGTTTGCAACATGAGTTTATGCTGTTGTTGTGTTGTGTGATGCAGATATTTGTCTTGGAGCGTGATGGCAAGTTCTTTCAACGGTTAGGCTTAGGCACTCTTTCAAAGTTGGTTAAGGTTAGAGTTTGTCTTAGAGCATGGCGATAGAACACCAGGTAGTTTGCAGGCTGTTCGAGGCGGAAATGGACAAAGACACAGCTCTTCACTCACACAGTACTTGTTGGCTAACAACAAGCTATATATGGATGCAGTGTGGAGGGACATGGATGGACATCAACACAGGCTGGATGGACAATGCCATGGAGTGGATATACTTTATCAACAAGCCAACAACAAGGTAGATTAGCGATCTTAACTCTAGTTTAATACATGATACGTTGTCTACTGATGCCGCATAATATCAACAGCTGATTCGTTGTAACGTTACAGCTTTCAGCTAACGTTAGCTACTGCTAGCTGTTAGCTCCGTTAGCTGGCCACTTTTATAATTACTGCATGGAAACAGAGTAACGTTAAGTCGAGGTCATACAATACTACAGTCGACATAAGGTTAACGTTACCCCGTTTCCATGAAGTGTTTAAATAGCAGCAATCTTGTTGAAAATGTAACGTCTCTCTCTCTCTCTCTCTCTCTCTCTCTTCTCTCTCTCTCTCTCTCTCTCTCTCTCTCTCTCTCTCTCTCTCTCTCTCTCTCTCTCTCTCTCTCTCTCTCTCTCTCTTCTCTCTCTCTCTCTCTCTCTCTCTCTCTCTCTCTCTCTCTCTCTCTCTCTCTCTCTCTCTCTCTCTCTCTCTCTCTCTCTCTCTCTCTCTCTCTCTCTCTCTCTCTCTCTCTCTCTCTCTCTCTCTCTCTCTCTCTCTCTCTCTCTCTCTCTCTCTCTCTCTCTCTCTCTCTCTCTCATCTCTCTCTCTCTTCTCTCTCTCTCTCTCTCTCTCTCTCTCTCTCTCTCTCTCTCTCTCTCTCTCTCTCTCTCTCTCTCTCTCTCTCTCTCTCTCTCTCTCTCTCTCTCTCTCTCTCTCTCTCTCTCTCTCTCTCTCTCTCTCTCTCTCTCTCTCTCTCTCTCTCCTCTCTCTCTCATTTCGCCGCGTGTGGGGCATAACCAGATTACCAATTCAGACAAAGTATAATTGTTCTTCGTCCAATATCATGGGACAGATGGACCGAACCTCTCGGGATCTGCATGCTTCGATCCTTGCTTGGCTGCATTGGTATGTTATCAGACGCATAGACAATTACGACCATGGCTAAATTAAACACATTAATATGGAACACAGGGGGGCTAAACATTTACATTTACATTTAGTCATTTAGCTGACGCTTTTATCCAAAGCGACTTACAAGTTCTGTACGACAAGCCATCAGGAAGGGCACAACTCGATCAGCTGAGTAACAATGTTCATCAAAGTGTTGAGTGCTACAGTGTGGGTTAGTTTATTAGGACAAGTGCATGACAGTATGGTTAGTTAGGGTTAGATTTTTTTTTTATTCAGATAATGGTTGAAGAAGTGCGTCTTTAGTCGACGGCGAAAGATTGGACGTGTTTCGGCTGTCCTAACTGGGGTGGGTAGTTCATTCCACCATTGTGGGGCAAGGACTGAGAATAGGCGACTTCTCTTTGATGACCCTCCCGGAGCTTGGATAGGAGTAGGTCTGAGGCGGCCAGAAGATGCAGAGCGTAGGGGTCTTGAGGGTGTGTAGTTAGAGACCATTGACCGGAGGTAGGCGGGAGCAGTTCCCTTTGCCGCACGGTATGCTAGGTCGAGGGCCTTGAAGCGGATTCGTGCAGCAATGGGGAGCCAGTGCAGGTCCCTAAGAAGTGGGGTGACATGGGCCGACTTCAGTAGGTTTGAGATCAGGTGGGCCGCTGCGTTCTGAATGAGTTGAAGAGGCTTAGTGGCAGTGGCCGGGAGGCCAGCGAGCAGTGCGTTGCAGTAATCAAGGCGGGAGATGACTGTTGATTGGACGAGGAGTTGGGTGGCTTCTTTTGTCAGGAAGGGGCGGATCCTTCTGACGTTGCTCAGGAGGAATCCGCAGGTTCTGGTTGTCGCTGCGATGTGAGCAGAGAAGTTCAACTGGTCGTCGAGGACAACACCAAGGTTCTTGGCGGTCGGGGACGCGGTCACAGCTGCATTCTCGACTGTGATGGAAAGGTCGTCAGGGGGGAGGATTTGGCCGGCAGGTGGAGCAATTCTGTTTTGCTTAGGTTCAGTTTGAGGTGGTTGGTCGTCATCCAGGCGGAGATGTCGGACAGACAGGCCGAGATCCGCTCAGAGACGTGGATATCTGAGGGAGGGAAGGAGAGGAAGAGTTGAGTATCGTCGGCATAACAGTGGTAGGAGAAGCCATGAGATGTGATAATGTTACCCAGTGATTTAGTGTAGAGGGAGAAGAGAAGGGGTCGTAAAACCGAGCCCTGGGGGACACCCGTCCGCAGGGGGCGGGTGGCCGACAGGGTCCCTCTCCATGACACTTGGTAGGAGCGGTCATTGAGGTATGATGACAACCATGTCAGCGCAGAGCCAGCCACTCCCATTCCTGCGAGGGCCGCGAGGAGGATCTGGTGGTTGACTGTGTCGAAGGCTGCAGATAGATCTAGGAGAATCAGGACAGAGGAGAGGCCTTTCGCTTTTGCTAAGTGAAGTGCCTCTGTGACCGCAATGAGGGCTGTCTCTGTGGAGTGACCAGTCCTGAAGCCTGACTGATTAGGGTCTAGGAGGTCATTCTGTAAGAGATAAGCAGTAAGTTGGTTGGATACAGCACGTTCAAGTGTTTTAGAAAGGAAGGAGAGAAGAGAGACAGGACGGTAGTTGCCTATGACGGTAGGGTTCAGGGATGGTTTTTTTATGAGGGGCGTGACTCTGGCTTGTTTTAGGGAGGTGGGGACCACCCCCGAGTTGAGTGAGGAGTTGATGGTTGCAGTTAGGAATGGGAGGATGTCTGGTGCTATGGTCTGGAGGAGTGGGGAAGGTAGCCGGTCCAGCTGGCATGTAGTCGGACGGTTCGACGTTACCAGTGTCAGGGTCTCGGCTTCTGTAATGGGAGAGAAAGATGACAGAGTGAAGGATGAGGTTCTCAATTCAGCATTTGGAATGGGTGGGGGTTGGGAGAAGGTGCTGCGGATGTTCTCCACTTTTTCCTCAAAGAAGATCGTAAAGTCTTCGGCAGAGAAAGATGAGGGAGGGGGGGGTGGGGGGGGGAGTGAGGAGGGAGGACATAATAGCATGCAGTTTGTGAAGATTCTTGGCAGAGGCCTCGATCCTATGGTGAAAGAAAGGAGCTTTGGCATTAGTAATGGTTTTGGAGAATGTTAACAAGAGGTTGTGATATGTGTCGATGTCAGCAGTGAGGCGTGACTTTCTATACTTCCTATCAGCTGCTCTCAGGACCTGTCTTTGTTCTCTCACTGGATCTGTCAGCCATGGACTGGGTGGGGAACGGCGGGCAGGTTTCTCAACGAGGGGACAGAGCTTGTCGAAGGAGGTTGCAAGGGCTGAGAGGAGGGTGGAGGTTGCCATCTCTGTGGAGAGAGCAGAGAAGGTGTCACTCAAAGGTAGAGCGGATAGTATGTCAGAGGAGAAGGTGGAGGGGGATAGGGAGGGCAGGTTGCGTCTGAGTGAGACGGTTTGAGTTGGGGTGAAGACCTTTCGGTTAAGCATGAGAGTTAGTGAGAAGGATATGAAGGAATGGTCAGATACATGTAGGGGAGTTACCGTGGTGTTAATGATGCTGGAGTTACGGGAAAATATGAGATCCAAGGAGTTGCCTGCTTTGTGGGTGGGAGGCATGGCAGTGGGAGTCAGGTCAAATGATTGTAGGAGGGAGACTACTATGACTGACTGAGATGAGTCAGGCAGGTTGAAGTCGCCCAATAGAAGGAGACGGGTACCATCTTCCGGTAAGGAGCTTAGAAGCATGTCCAGCTCATCTGTGAAGTGATCGAGCGGACCTGGAGGGCGGTAGAGTGTAACAATGGTGAGATTGAAAGGATTCGAGACGGATACTGCATGATATTCAAAAGAGGAGAGTGACAGTGCTGGGAGGGGTGTTAAGTTTGTAGTCCATGAAGGAGATGTCATGAGGCCAGTGCCTCCACCCCGTCTGGAAGGTCGAGGTGTGTGAGTGAAGTTATAGTTTGTAGATAATGCTGCAGGTGTTGATGAGTTATTGGGGGTTATCCAGGTCTCAGTTAGAGCCAGGAGCTGCAGATTTTGACTATGGGCGTAGGCAGTAATGAAGTCAGCTTTCTTGACTGCTGATTGACAATTCCATAAGCCTCCCCGTACTGTGACAGGTGTATTAGTGGCTGTAGGAGGGTAGGATAGATTAGCCGGGTTGCTAGCAAACTGCCGTGGGTGGGTTGAATCTGTTCTGGAGGAGCAGATTGTGGATATGAGACACATTGTGGTGTCAAGAGTGGCAGGGAGGAAGTAGAGAAATAGCAGAATGGGAGGGAAAGGGAGATTTTTCAGAGTGGAGTGTAAGATAGGACTAGGGTGTACTTAGAACTCCAGGAAAACTCCTCTTTGTCCCTCTTCGTTTCTCGACGCTTCGCTGACGCTAAGCCAGCAGGCCTTTAAATCCCTATCACTAATTAGTGCTGTCTAACACCTGGCCCTTAATGGGTCACTTAAGGAAACAAAATGGCCGCTTTAAACACGCCCCTTAAAGGGGAACTATTTTACTATTTCTTTCACTATTTGGGCACTTTTACACAATTCCTGTGAGTCTATGGAACACCTCTGTAATATATATATTTTTTTTATTCATTGTTTTGTATTTCTAATCAAGTCCTTAAAAACAGCATTTTTCTACCTCAAGATCTCGAGCCGTTTTGAGCCTGCGCTCTAACCGCTGTGTGCAGCTCATCTTCTATCTCAACATTAACATGCAGCGGTGTCTCTCTGACATCACAAATCGCGCACATTTTCAAATGACTCAGTTCAGTGAGGGTGAATATTGTGAGAGGAGAATTGGAAGAATGCGCCAATATGAGAATTTTGAGACATAGATCATATTAATATAAGTTCACATAGCTAGGAAACAATGCTAAACACTCAAAAAGGCCATTTATAAGATAGTTCCCCTTTAATCAAGTCAGCTGGTCAGGTCAGCAATCAAGTCTCAGTTTAAAGATATTACTAAATTACTTAAAATGTCTTACCCTGATGCAGTGTAAGTCTCTCAGTGAATGAGCGGTCCTTCCACAACAGAATGTAGTACAGAGTGATTCCAGGAGAGGCTGAGGTTCTGCTTTTAAGCAGTGACAGGGCTCTGAGATCACACTCAGTACACAAGTGCTGTCTTTAAGCAGGAAGCAGCTTTTTATGGGGCACTTAAGGAAACAAAATGGCCGCTTTAAACACGCCCCTTAATCAAGTCCGCTGGTCAGGTCAGCAATCAAGTCTCAGTTTAAAGATTTTACTAAATTACTTAAAATGTCTTACCCTGATGCAGTGTAAGTCTCTCAGTGAATGAGCTGTCCTTCCACAACAGAATGTAGTACAGAGTAGTAAACACACCTCATAAACGTACCAGTGTCCTTGGTTTACTAAAGAGAATGAAAATAGACTTAGCTCTTCTTAGTGAGACTCATCTAATGATAGCTGGTGTAGCAATACCATGTAAATTCCTCATCCTCTCCAAACAACAAGACAAAAGGTGTCACCATAGTGACAAGATGTAATCTGGACATCAAGGTGTTCAACACTGGCGGACTCAGGGGGGGGCCTGGTGCCCCCACGGCTGAAAAACGTGCGCTAAAGTGCCCTTTTTCAGTGGCGAAAAATTTGAGGGTGTGCCCTATTGGTGCTCTTCCAATGGTCTAAACTTGACCATGTGCCCCACGGTTAAATAATGTCATGCAAAAGTGCCCTTTTGAGTGATAAAAATTTGAGGATGTGCCCTATTGGTGCCCCTCTAATGGTTAAACTTGACCATGTGCCCCCACAGTTGAAAAACATCACGCAAAAGTGCCATTTTGAGTGAAAAAACTAGAGGACGTGCCCATTGGTGCCCATCCAATGGTTAAATTTGACCATGTGCCCCCACAGTTGAAAACAATGTGCTAAAGTGCCCGTTTGAGTGGCAGAAACAAGAGGATGTGCCCATTGGTGCCCTTTCAATGGTTAAACTTGACCATGTGCCCCCACAGTTGAAAAACATCACGCAAAAGTGCCATTTTGAGTGAAAAAACTAGAGGACGTGCCCATTGGTGCCCATCCAATGGTTAAATTTGACCATGTGCCCCCACAGTTGAAAACAATGTGCTAAAGTGCCCGTTTGAGTGGCAGAAACAAGAGGATGTGCCCATTGGTGCCCTTTCAATGGTTAAACTTGACCATGTGCCCCCACAGTTGAAAACATTGTGCTAAAGTGCCCCTTTGAGTGGCGAAAATGAGAGGATGTGCCCTATTGGTGCCCCTCCAATGGTCTAAACTTGACCATGTGCCCCCATGGTTGAAAAACGTCATGCTAAAGTTCCCTATTGAGTGGTGAAAACATAGCAAGAACATTTAATAACGTGTCTTAATGACTGCTCTGTTAGTGGATAAAATGTGATGCCGCTTACTAGGGCAGGCTTTCCCAAAGTGGGTGCCATGATGAAGACAGTCTAGGGGTGTTGCACAATAGTTAAACCCTGCTTATATTCTGACTAAATCACTAAATGTAAATGTATATATATATTTTCTGAGTTTTTGCAAGGAACCGATAGGCTAATATCTAGCTAACATTTTGATGTTTCTCGATCTGCACTGTCCCTATTCCGCCCCCCAATGTATCCTTTAGGTTAGGTTAGAGTAAGTTAGTTTAACTGAGGCACAAAGTCCAAGCATGCTGGGAACTTGAACACAACTCTGAGCAGCCCTGTCACTACAATATTCCATCCATTTAAGGTTTGGATGGAAAATTGGGTCCAAAGCAACAATAGTAAGGGAGGAGATAAGGATACAGGCAGGGAGCGAAATTTACTTTTTGACTCACCGGCCAGTGGCGGGTAGATGGGAAGAGTCTACCCGCCAAGCATATTTCTTACCTGCCACATTTTTTTTGATTAAAAAAAAAAATATATATATTTTATATAAAAACATTTTTTTTAAATAAAATATATATTATATAATCATACTTGTAGTTGTATTATCTGCGAGACATCGCCACCACGCAATAAGTCAAAATGCTTGCTATCTGCAAACAGCTCCACTGTCTGTGTGTATACTTGAGTAGCCTCCAGCTCCAGCAAGGATTCTCCGGCCCTGCAGCTAGACCCTATATTCAGCTAGACCCTACATTCAGCATGCAAGGATTCTGCGGCGATGCAGCTGGACCCTATTTATAACGTTACCGTTCTTTTGTCAAATCACATTCAACATGCCCTCATCTAGAATACGCATTCAATCAATGTTATAAGACATTGATATCAGGAGCTATCTGTAGCTACTGCTAGCCCGGTAGATAACGTTAAGACAATTTAGTTTACTGGGACAGATGGATCATCTAACGTGAGCTAGCTAAGCTAGCTAACGAGGGAACGGAGGTATTATGCACTCGAGTAGACTATTGCTGGAGCATTTGTTGATATCAGCAGCTATCAGTAGCTAGCCAGCTAGATACCGTTAGACAATGCCTCGTCATGTATTAAAATAAAAGTGAATAGTTGACTGGGTCATTGTTTAAACAGTAACGTTAGCTCGTGGAGGTCCGATATAGACTAGAGCAGACGGAAGTAAACAAGCCAAATGGGAGCTTCCGATTGGTCATTTGCTTTTTTTTCTCATGAAACCAGTCACGTCACTCTACTGTGATTGGACCGTTGACTTGAGTGCAATGTGGGACTTGTAGTTTTTTAACGATCTCGCGGTGGAGAAAAAAAAGACGAGCGGCTATAATCTGTACTCGCACAAGAGTATCGTTATGAACTACACGTCTACACGCCACATGGCGGGCAGTCCTCTAAGTGTCATGCGCCAAAGGTAAAAACAGACCGCCCCTGGCGGGCGGCGGGCTTTAGTTTCGGTCCCTGGATACAGGTATGTATTTGTAAGTCCTCACTACTAGCTATGTGTACAAGCTTGTCTCACAGAGCCATAGTTTGGATTATAACTGTGAATCTGGTGCTAACATGGCCAATAATGCTTATTTTGGACAGAAAAATGTGTCTTAAACATTTAAATTGACCAATCATAGACCCTTTTTATTGCAATCAAGGCAAGAGGGCTAGTGGTAGTGCTATATGACATATTATTTTATAATACAATTATAACATTGTAGGCTACAGTACGAATATTATATACAGTACAATTATATTACTATTATAAAACAAATATTATTTTCTCCACCTTAGATAAAGACAGTACAGACAATGAAGATGGAGATATTCAAGAGGGAAATGATGATATCAGGAAGAGAGATGGTGAAGAAGTGGAGGAAAGAGAAAATGCAGATGATTCTATGGAGAGAAATGATGAAGAAGTTGAGGAAAGAGAAAATGCAGATGATGCTATGGAGAGAAATTATGATGAAGACGGTCATGGAGATGCTAAAGAAAGTGACGATGAAAATGATGATAGGGAGAGAAATTATTCAAACGACACAACAACAAATAACTTGAATGCTCTCCTGTTGCCATTAAAATATCCCACTGATCCAGCCAGTATCCAATATATTAAGTTTAATGGAGACAATGGGGAAGATAGAGAGGGGGGAGGGAGAGAGAGATGGAGAGATAGAGGAGAGAAGGAGAGGACAGGATGAGAGAAGGAGAGGAGAGGACACGAGGAGAGAAGGAGAGGACATGAGGAGAGAAGGGGAGTACAGGAGGAGAGAAGGGGAGTATAGGAGGACAGAATGAGAGGGCAGAAGGAGAGGACATGAGGAGAGAAGGGGAGGAGAGAAGGAGAGTTAGGAGAGATAAAGGAAGAAGCTCAATGGCACTTGAATTAACTAACTGTTAAACTGTTTTATATCCTTTAAAATATATGTTGTAAATAGCTTTTAAAGAATAGGTTCACTATTTTTCAACCCAGACCATATTAAAAACGCTGTTTCCCAAATATTTATATTCCTCACTGCAGCAATGGTTTAGGCCTTCAAACACCATTGTAGAGGCAGAAACCGACTTGGTGGATTTATATATTATTATTAATATATATATATATATATATATTAGAACCATGCACTGAACCATTTATGTTTGGACACTAGGGGGCTCACCACCCAATAACTATAAATAGCCAAGGTGATCAATGGAATCTTGTGCACCTGCGGAGGACTTACCTTCAAACACTGTTTTACTGTTGGAACTGACCACAGAACCGACGACTGTTCTGTGTAACTCTTAATTCACTATCATCTACATTTGGACAACAATAAACCCTGTAAACCGTAAGAGGAGCAACTGTGGACATTAAATTCATTCAACATCTACAACTTTGGTACAGTGTGAAAAGGCAATAGCGGGTGCATCGTGGACGACTGTCAACACACTCAGGAATGACAGTCGGCCACTACAACCATGATAATCTACTTTTCAAACACCATGATAATTTACTTTTCAAACACCATGATAAATCCACCTTTCAAACACCATGATAATTTACTTTTCAAACACCATGATAAATCTACTTTTCAAACACCATGACAATGAGGTGAAATAAACATTTGAAAGGTGTATTGTTCCCTGTGTGTTTTTATCATATGGCGCTTTTCCACTGCATGGTACCTACTCTACTCTACCCTACTCTACTCGCTTTAGGTACCTGGTACTTCGTTCCTTTTCCACTGCAGGTACTAAAATAAAGTACTCAGTTTGTCTCCGTGTGGGGAGGCGGGGCTGCTGGTGTACAGCTGAGAGCTCCATAGCTCTGTGAGAGCTCCAGCATAGCTATGTCCGTGAGCTAGGCTCAAGCCAGAGTAAAACAATTTTCAATCAATCAATCAATAACAACATTAACGAGACTCTTGTTGTGTCTATTCTGCTAACGCTAACGTTACCTCTCATTGTGTCTATTCTACAAGCGTTAACGTTAGCTAGGCTGTCTATGCTAACGTTAACGTTAGGTAATAACCGGTTTAAAATGGATGGTGATTACCTCACGTTGTGTCTATTCTACTAGCATTAACGTTACTCATACAAACAATCAATAGCGAGTTATATTGATCACGCTATGTACAATAGCCATGCTAAAACGCTAGCACAACATTAGCACAACATAAGCTTAAGCCTTAACAAGTCAGCGATCTTTTTGCGAGACTAAACTCTCCGCTCGGTGGCAAATTGTGTTGATGTCGGTTTTGTTTAATCAATAAATGAGGCAGAATACACAGTGACTGTATCGTTTGTTTATTGAACTTGTGCCTGCTGCAACCATAATGAAATCCTATGCGAGACATTAAAGATGGCGGCTTTCTGTTTTCGTTCAGACCAGGTTCAGACTCTCCAACGAGTGACGCGTCTCTCTTCTGACCAATCAGTGGTCTGCAGTGTTTCACGTGACTTTTCTAGTACCAGTTCTACCCGCTTGGCACGCGCTTGGAACCACAACAGAGCAGGGACTAAAAAAGTACCGAAAAAGTACCTGGTACCAGGTACTTTGGTAATGGAAAACCGAAAATACCGAGTAGAGTAGAGTAGGTACCATGCAGTGGAAAAGCGCCAATAGAGGTGTGGTTATACTATTAATCTGGATTGTCTATGTTATTCTAATGTTAATCTTAATCAAGGATGAAGACTAATTCACCATACATGACGCATCATAGCTTTTTACTCACTGATGGGGTCCCATGTTGTGCAGTAGGTGCCCTTTTTTTCTTTTCGCCCCTGCCCTTCAAACTGCCTGAGTCCGCCACTGGTGTTCAATGTGTGGGCGGATACGGAAGGGAGGATAACAATGGCAACGGTTGAATACTAGATATTTCACAGGAAAATAGCACGAATCCCATTGTATGCTCCTAATACATTTGATGCAGTTTTACAAAACAATCACTAAAGTAATGTTAGAACCCCCTAAATACGCTTTCATAGTGGGTGGCGATTTCCATGCGTGCTGGGAGCCAGCGTTTCCGTTAGCCGGTAATTACCGGTATTTGACCGGCAAAATCTGTTGAAGTCCGACATATTTAATCTCTCCGGTCATAATATCCGGTGAAAATAATTCCCTCTAAACACAATTAGATTATTTGAATTGTATTAAAATAGGCTAAAATTAAATAGCCTATGCGATGAACGAAACAATCATTACATTTGTCGTTGCTTCACCAAGCAGCCGGTCTAATAATGACATCCTGTTGTCAGCGCGAGCTGGCTGCTGATATGCTGATTTGCGAGAAGCATGGCTTGGCAGGGTGCAGTACTCCAATTCAGCCATTGGCAATTCAGCTGTTGGGTGGGGGCGCTGCTGAGCGGTTTCCAGACCGGACCTAAAAACACCACTCTGCCTGCTCCATGCTTCACGTAAATATATCAGCAGCCAGCTTGCGCTGACAACAGGATGTCATTATTAGACCGGCTGCTTGGTGAAGCAACGACAAATGTAATGATTGTTTCGTTCATCGCATAGGCTATTTAATTTTAGCCTATTTTAATACAATTCAAATAATCAAATTGTGCTTAGAGGGAATTATTTTCACCGGACAGTATGAGCAGCACCAAGTCGTTGGGAGGTGGAGATATACATCACGGCGCAAACCCACGATAATGTTGCCGTCTCTCTCTGCCAAATTTCTCAGTTCTTCGCTTGATATAATTAATACAAATGTCCAATATAACGGAATTCGTTAGTTCATAAAAATGTGATTATAACAGACTGCTGTTTATTAAGGTCGGGCAGACTGCCCACCGACACCTCAAGTCGGCAGCAGCACGAAGTCTCGAGGGACTTATTTTATTTGGAATATATTAATGACTATATACGCAAAAGTAGCCTAGTTTTAAGTTAAAATATTATAAATGCCTTGATGATGTCATTCTTTATATAGGCCTATCAATTGTTTTTAAGCTCAATAAACTCTGACCGGAATTTATCCCATTTGTCCGGTAGATTGAAATCTACCGGACACTCAGACCTGCAAAAAAAAATTCTAACGGAAACCCTGGCTGGGACTCCACGATAGACAGATCCGGTCCCTTGGAAACATATGACCAAAAACAGTCCTCTAATGCCCTTAGGACTTGGGCTTGTGATACTGGCCTCACTGAGCGTTTAGTCAACCGTACTTTAAAGGACTACTCTTGCCTCTCATCCAGACACAAAACCTTTTCTAGGATTGACTACTTATTCTCGTCTCCTAATTTGTTTGATCATTTCGATGTCTTGCTGGTTCCCTTAGCCCTCTCAGATCACAAAGGGATTTCTTTTACAGCATCGTTTGGCAAGCTATCCACAAGAGCTCCCAGATGGCGGTTTAATTCATCCTTGTTAACCTCTTAACTGGCACCGACCTGGCCCGGGACGTTTTGAGGACAATTTGCCTTTTTTCTTTTTCTTTTTTTAGCGATTTCCATTCATATTTCATCAATCTAGCCTAGGGCTGGGCGATAAAACGATAACGATAAATATCGCGATAAATTATTTCCTCGAAATAAACATGAAACGTGGTCGAAAGTTTCGATATATCGATTTTCCAAGTTTGGCTCCGTTCAGCCTCGGCTCAGCACACTCACTAACAACAACCAACGTTACGTGATGACGTGCTTACGCACCACAGCTCAGGACTCAAGGCTGCTAGGATACTTAGCTTGCACGGCGCTATTTTATATATTTACGTGCAGAGTATGTATGTGGTGTGAATTCTGATGCCACGGTTATAGTAGTGTGTGGTATACGGTGGACGTCGTTGCAATGTATTGTGGCGGAACAGAGTATTTTAGGGATATTTATTTAGTACATTGTCATGGAATACATCGCTTGGAAACGAAGCTGGCTAGGATACTTAGCTTGCACGGCGCTATTTTATATATTTACGTGCCGAGTATGTATGTGGCGTGAATTCTGATGCCACGGTTATAGTAGTGTCAGGGTTGTCCTCTGAGTCCCGGACTATTCATGCTTTCCCTTGAACCATTAGCCCAATTTATAAAACAAACAGAAAAAATCGCCGCTATAACAATCAATGATACACCACACAAAATGTCTCTTTATGCGGATGAATTACTAATTTTTATGAAAGACCCCTCCCAATCAACCACAAATTGACTTAGGATAATTGATGAATTCGGTAAACTATCAGGCTTCAAAATTAATTGGCCCAAATCAGCTTGTTTACCTCTTAATGAGTCGGCCAAAGCGGTGCAACTACCGGCTGACATCCCCATAGTTGAACACTTTAAATACTTAGGCATAGAGATTTTCCCCACACTAAATCAGACAACTAACATATAATAAAATACACCAAGATCTAAATAGATGGTCGAGCCTTCCTAATTCATTACAGGCCTGTGCATCCATAGTCAAAATTAACGTACTGCCCAGCAGTGATGGGCAGTAGCTTGCTACAAGTAGCGAAGCTACATAGCTTAACTACAATTCTCAGTAGCGTGCTGGTAGCTCGCTACTTTTTAACCAGGGTAGCGGTCTCTGTAGCGGAGCTATTTATAGAACGAAGTAGTAACGTAGCGACGAGAAACGTTACACGCTACTTTTGAGAGAAACAGTCTAGACTAGAATATCTGCGAGGAGAAAAAAAACTCCCCGTAAAAAACCCACTATGATTGGTTGGTTTGTTTAGATATGAGTGACGACTCACGATTGGGTATGGTAGGCCAAAACGTTATGGGTAGGCCAATCAGAGGCAGGATAGGGCGGGACTCCAGCCGCAAAGCAGGAAGTGAAAATCAAAACACAGACGTATTGAATGAATGCAATTTAACGGATTACATGAACAAGAACCAGTCTGCACGAAATGGCAGAGGGGTTCGATGGCATTGATGAAGATGATGATGTCAATAACAACAATGACTCTCCATGGCCCTATCTGGGACACATTTATGAGTTTGACTGAAAAAACGGCTAAAACATATGCTGCTCTCTCAACACGTCCAGCACTAACTTGAAGACACGTCATTCAGGTGAGCTGATGAAAATCAATTGTTCCCAAACAGCACACAAGTCAGTACACTTTGTCAACAGCTTTAACTAAGATAGCTGCTATCATGATGTTTCACTGTAGGCAGAAAATGAACAATATTATTGGGGTGGAGAAAAGAAAAAAAGAGGGAAAAGCAGTGGTTCTCAACCTGTGGGACAGGACCCCCAGGGGCGGTCCCCACATGATTTTGGGGCCATGGAATGTTTTGTGAGTTACATATTTAAATACATTTGGTCATTTAGCTGACACTTTCATTCAAAGCAACTTACAAATTGTGTACAACAAGTCAGTAGTGGTACATATCTAGCGGCCAAGGATAAGTAGTATTGTTTGTCAGTGTCAAGCTTGAGTGTTATACTCTGAGTACATACTGTAGTAGTATAGACATATTAGCATAGTTGGTAGTAGTATATACATGGTAGCATAATACTAGTAAAATGAAGTAAAACAATTCAGATATTGAAGAAGTGTGTAATACAAGTTCATGTTAAAAGGATGACACAAAAAGCCAGACCGAGGGCTTGTTTCAGTTTTATAATAAATAATCAAACTGAGAATTTTTTTTCCTGCCTATTTGTTTGGTGGAAACTTGGTCACGAAGTAAAAAAAAAAAAAAGTAGTGCCGATGTAGCTAGCTATTTTTGACATGTTCTTGTAGTGTAGCTTGCTACATTTCTCTGGGGATAGCTTCCATTGTAGTTGAGCTATATTTAATCGAGAGTAACTTGTAGTGTAGCTTGCTACATTTTCCAAGTAGCTTGCCCATCACTGCTGCCCAGGATACATTTTGTTAGCTCAATGCTCCCCTTACCTCCTCCAATAGACCAGTGGTTCCCAAAGTCGGGGTCGCGACCCAAAGGTGGGCCGCGAGCAGCCACGGGAGGGCCGCGAGATGATTTAAAAAAAAAAAAAAAAAAATCAAAAAAAAACATTTTTTTTTTTTTTTTTTTGTCAGGCCACTGAACTTAGAAGCAAGCCAGGACAGTATTTCTAGTTGTATTCTAAAATTCTATTCTATTGTATTCTAAAATGTGACTATATGGTTTTATATTAACTTAATAAATAAACAAAAATGAAAAATGAACTTATTTCAACGACCATTTCAAACTAAATAACAGATTATGCACATAAAACGCTGAAAATAACCGAAGCAACAATAGTATTTTAATGAGGCTATTATTATTATCATTATTATTTTGCAACAAGTTAGCCCTCTCATAAATAGCACATATAAATGAATAACTAACTTGAACTAACTTAATAGGATTGAAGTGATATTTGGCTTAAAAAATCGGTCGCATGGGGAAAAAAAAGAAAAAAAATGCCTGACGATGTGCATTGGGCCGCGGCTCTCTGACGCCTTATTTTCTGGGTCCCGGCCTGAAAAGTTTGGGAACCCCTGCAATAGACCACCACTGGCGCAAGGTACAAACTATGATATCAAAATTTATTTGGAATAACAAACGCCCCAAGAATCAAAAGAACCACCACTCAACTTAGAAAACAGGATGGGGGTTTAGCAATCCCAGATTTTAAGATGTACTTCTGGTCCTTCTCGCTGAGACCCCTGATAAGCTGGTTTGACCCTGAAATTGCTGTATCATGGCATTTCATAGAGGCAGCAGCAGTCTCGCCGCAAAGATTACAAGATATAGTATACTCCAATACCCCTATATCAAAATGCCAATTACGATTAGGGGTGGGAATCACCAGTTTCATCATGATACGATACGATATCGATTCTTTGGACAACGATACGATATTTGCCGATATCACAAAGTCTCTCACGATACAATACGATTAGATTAGATTCAGGTGCCTGCAATCGATATGAGATGATATCATATGCCCATTTAACACAATCAGTAACATTTAGATCAACTAAAAAAAGGTAACGAAAATATCATTTGACATTTGTATTTTTGAGCTCTTCCAGACATTTAAAGGAAAATCAATCTATTGTTTTTAATACAAATAGACCTCCTGTTCACTGTAAAGTGCCACGTTTTGATATATTGAGCTTTAAACTTTAAGCTCCATTTTTTGGAACTCAAAACTCAACCTAAAACCCCTCCCTACCTCCCTCTCCCAAACCGTTCCTACAACAATTTGTTGATGTTGCATGATCATGTATAGGCCTACATTTATTATGTATTATATTGTTTATGTTTAAATAACATTTAAACATCAAACTCCTCTGACCTCATCTGGTCTTTCCAAAGACGCGCGCACACACACACAGAAAGGGAGAATGCTATGCTGTAACGTCTACACACACGGAGCTACTGCTGTTGTTCTTGGGCGGATATGAGACTCGCCACAGGATTTTCAAAATAAGAGTATCGATATGAATCGATCTTATTACATTGCATCGATCCGATTCGATTGTTGATAATTACATCGATGTATCGATCTGGATCGATGTATCGTCCCACCCCTAATTACGATATGGACCGATAATATCCCATGTGATTGAAATGTTATATAATGTACAGAGATCTTGTGCTGTCAAATGCCCATGGCACCTTGACTCTCCAATTTTTCATAACCAACAACTGCTTGTTGGGCACAAACACATTAATATTCCTCAATGGGAGAGGAGGGGAGTTCATACTCTGGGAGATATATGATAAATCTGGCCTTTGCGCGTTTCAGGACCTAAGAGAATTTTACGATCTCCCCGGCGTGTCCTTCTTCCTCTACTTACAACTAAGGTCGGCGCTCAGGGCGCATGGCGTGGGCTCAAGCACTGCTGTGGCTAATGGGGATCCAAATAAACTTAAACTACAGCCACACCCTTTTGTTAAGCGTATTAGGGACAAAACAACCTCAAGAGGGTTTGTCTCAGATTTGTATACACTCTTAACCCATTCAGTGCCAACCACGAGATTATTCGGGTTAACTCGCCATGCGTTGAGTGCCAAGACCCGAGAAAACTCGGGTTTTAATAGTTATTTCTTTTATTAGCAATATCCATACATTTTTCATCCATAGCCTGACGTTATCATTGGGAATGGGTCTGAGCTCGAAAAGGGCAAATACCGCCGCCTATCGTCTCCCGGATGGTATTGCACATCATTGGATTGGATTGGCTGGGACTGTGCATAAAAAAAATAAATCCGGTCCAGGTTTTACTTCTCGGGCATGGAGTTGGATACTATTGCATTGAGTCCCCCCACTGGGAGCAGCGTTGATTATGTGTTTTGGTGCTATAACGTTGGATCAATAAACGCGATCAATATTTGGAATGGCGATCAGGAATTTGATTAATCTTTTTGCAGAACATCTGGTAAGGACTCTATTTTACCAGTCTTGGGGTAATCAGATGTTTTTTTCTCCACCATCGCAGCGTGTGTGTGTGTGCGCGTGCGTGCGTAACGTTAGCCGTATCCACGGCATGGATAAAGCGATTTTTCAGCCCGCTTCTCTAGCGCGCATATGATAAGTACACATATACTATCGATAATCTAGTGTTTATTTGAAAACTATTCATAAATCAGCCGAAAAATGACAACGTGTTTTGTGTATTCCAGTAAAGGGCTATTATCGCGGAATTTCTCTGGAATTCTCCAAAATCTCCAAAACTATACTCGTATTCAAAACAGTATAAAACGGAAATGTACCAATGAAAAAACAATCCGTTTCGTACATGTTGACTGCAAGCAAGTCATTGATAAGCGAGGGGTGTTTTAGACCCATAGCCATAATTTAAGATATAGTTTAGGCGTTTGCAAATTTCCCCGACCTCCCATTGACTTCCTTACTGGCATGCTAGCCCTAATATGGTCAAAGGGGCATGGCTCTGAATGAGTTAATCAAATCCACATATAAAAACATATTAATAATAATAATAATAGATCAAATTTATATAGCGCCTTTCATAGAACCCAAGGTCGCTTCACAATCAGGACAAAAAATAGGGCTAGGGAAATAGGGGGAAAAAAGGGGATGAGGGAAGGTAAGGGATAATGGATAATGGACATAATCTAATCTAAACTAACTGATGGGGAAAAGCCTTGGTGAAGAGGTGTGTTTTTAGAGCAGTTTTGAAGGTGTCTAGGGTTGGGGCGTTGCGGATTTCAGGGGGGAGAGAGTTCCAGAGGGTAGGGGACGCCACGCTGAAGGCTCTGTCCCCGAAAGTCCGTAACCTGGTGCGAGGGATGGAGAGGAGACCTAGATCAGAGGATCGTAGGTTCCGGGATGGAGTGTGCTGGTGGAGGAGATCAGACAGGTATCAGGGGGCGAGGGCATGGAGGGACTTGTAGGTGAGGAGCAGGAGTTTGAAGGTGATGCGGAACTTGACTGGGAGTCAGTGGAGGTGGATGAGGGTGGGAGTGATGTGCTGCCAGGGCTTGGTGTGAGTGAGAACCCTGGCAGCTGAATTCTGAACATACTGGAGCCTGTCCAGGGCTTTGCTGGGTACCCCGAACAGGACTCCGTTACAGTAGTCCAACCGGGAGGTGATGGATGAGTGGATCAGGGTCTCAGCCACAGAGTCTGAGAGTGAGGGTCGGAGACGGGAGATGTTTTTGAGGTGGTAGAAGGCAGACTTGGTGAAGGATTTGATGTAGGAGTGAAATTAAAGTGTGGAGTCAAGGGTGACACCCAGGTTACAGACTTCGAGAGACGGGAGATGGAACAGCCGTCAACGTGGAGGAGATCTCCAACCTTCCCGAGCAGTGCCTTGGGGGCCACAACCATGAGCTCTGTCTTTTTGCTGTTCAGATTCAGTAATTTGGTTGACATCCAGGTTTTTATGGCGTGGAGGCAGTTGACTACGGACTGTAGGTGGAGCTGGGAGGATGGTGAGGTGCTGATATAGAGCTGAGTGTAACGCGACTATTTAAATGTGACAAGTAAAAAGCCGCTGAGAGGGCTTGGGCAGGGAGATCTGTCCGACACGCGAGTCCAATGAATGAGCATGAGTCCGTAGCTGCAGTGCAAGGTTTTTTATTTTCTACCTTTGGTTACATGCTCTTGCAGATGATATATTGAGTACCGTAGTGCGGTCAACAGAAATATAGGCACCCTGCCTCACCCTCTCTCTGTAACAAACAAACACTGAGTGGTTCCCAGACACAGGTGATATTAATTACCCTTCTTCCCACACCTCCAGACAGACACACCCACCACCACCATTGACAAAATGACCTACACCTCCCTGCTCCCACAAACCGGCCCCTAATTATTACTACATAATAATTACAGCAGAAAAACCCAATGTGTAACACGTGCAAACAAACCACAACCAAGATGAACGGTCCAATGTCTTTTGTTCTTAAAGACAAGAAAAAAAGTTCAATGTCAATGCCGTTGAATATGTCAAGTGTCCCTAGGCCAGAGGTCCTAGAACTTTCTAAGCCTAGACAGTGTGATCTTAGTACTACCACACTGAACGTCATGTCCAAAGTCAAGTCACGTCAGGTCAGGTCTGGTCAGCCTCCTGAAGGAGATACATCTTTGTGACAGGCCTGTCCATACAGCTTGTCCTGGTCTTGATCTTCACTTGTCGAACGAGTCCTCTCTTATCTCAAATAGCCTCAACAACTCTCCCCATGATCCAAGAGTTGCAGGGTGCAGAGTCGTCCATGATGCGTACGATGTCTCCTGTTTTATTAAGTTGTTTCTGGGTGTTTAGACTTTATGAACTTTAATTCGAGTGTCTCTTCACTTGTCATCCTGTTCATTCTATCAAGTTCTTATTTTTCTCGTTCCAAGTCCTTCTTGATCTTTTCAAATTATTGTTTCTTCCCCATGAGCTTTTGCTTCCGTTCATTCTTCATGTCTTCCGTCATTGTCACTGTGTCAGGTTTCATTCTCTTTAGATGTTGTTCTTCTCTCATTGCAATGCTGATGATGTTCTGCAGATCATTTTGAACCTTGACAGACAATTCCCTCAGGTCCTCCTTCTCTCTTCTTATCTCACCGAGCACTTTATCGTTGTTGTATGACTCCTTTTGCAGTTCCGACTTGATCATGTCCAGCCTTTCCTTTTCCTCAACCATAGCGTTACTCTCTTTCTTCATGTCCTCTAAGACGGATAGCATCTTCTCCCTTTGAAGATATATCTCCATTTTGATGTGTTCCACTCCAGCTTGTTCCAGGGTCGGGGTGCTTTGAAAATCTTGTTTTCTTCCATATTAGCTTTGATCTCTTTCCGTTGCTTTCAAATGTGATTGGAATAAGGCTCCATAAGGATCTTCACTTTATTTGCCTCTTCCATTCCCTGTTCATACATCTTTTGTCTCTCCGTCTTAGGCTTCACAATGTCAGGCATGCACACATCCCCTTTCTTTAGAGGTAAACCAATGGTGTATTCACCATCCACAAGCTTAACAGTGTTTTCAACCATTTCCATTAACTGTCGATCCTCTCTTGATGGACCCAGCTGTTTGTCATGGCTGCACTGAGGGAAGTCAATTTGAAACTGCTGCTCCCACAGTTCATCCAATTTCACGACTGAGATATGGTTAGCAGTAACACTAGGTTGTTCAGTCTGCCCCTCCAGACAATGACCCATTAACACTCCATCCCAACCTGGTCTGAACAGCATACAGCCCTCCATTTTCACTTGGAATTGCTCTAGGTATGTTCAAGCCAATCAAAAGTTCAATGTCTCCATCAATTTCAGGTAGATGTACCCCATGCAAGTATGGCCATCTGCACAAATCTTGCTGCTGTGGTATATTGCTCCTGCTGACAGGCATTTTCTTCTGTGTGAAGACGTCTGGCAAGTCATAGTAGAGGCCACTGTCCAAGCCCGCTATCTCCAAGTCTGACACAATGCAACATCCCACAACCTTTTTCTGGCCCATAGTATGTAGGAGAATTTCAGTTGCTCTTCCTGAGATATTCAGTTTATTCATCAGGTTTGTTGTGCAGAATGATCCTGAGCTTCCTTGGTCCAAAAAAGCATAGGTTTCCACAATGGTATGGCCCTTTTTAGACTTGACCTTGACTGGCACTATGGGGAGTTTGCAGTCCTGCTCACCGGCCCCAGTGAGACCACTAGTTTGCACCGCTATCAGAGCACTGCCCACTGCCGTGTCAGTATCAGCTGCCACTGTCCTTTTTCTCTCTGCCTCCTTGTCCTTCTGGTAAATGTGAAGCATGCTAGGATGTCTGTATCCACATACTTTACATGACAGTCGCCTCCTGCAGTCCTTACTTATGTGCCCTCTGCACAAACAGCCAAAACAGATTATGTGCTCTCTCAGGAAGGCAATCTTGTCCTCATGTGCCCTCTTTTCTAGTAGCGGGCACAACTCCAGTACATGTTCACCCTCACAACACAGGCAGGTCTTTTCATCCAGTGAGCCTCCTTCCTTTTGCATATAGTCCTTTCCCTCCACAGAAGTGACTGTAGTTGCAAAACTACTTCCTCTGTTGTATTGACGCTGTTGGCTGTTTTTGCTGCAGTCATTGCTTCGCACTGTGGTTGGAATATCCTGTATATTACCAAATACAGGATCAGATATCATTTTCACTTGGCGCTCAATGAAATCCACAATGTCAGGAAAAGTAGCTCTATTATGACGTCTCTCTTGAATATCACAAGCCACCGTCCTCCATTTGTCTCTTAGCTTGTACGGTAACTTTTTTATTACTGTCATCATGTTTGCAGGCATGTTGAGCTCAGACATGTACTGTATGTACTCCATTGCGTTACAACATCCTCTCAAAAAGAGACCATAAGTTTGTAGTGCTTTGACATCTTCTACCTTAACCGTTGGCCAAGAGAGGGCCTTGTCCAAATAAGCTGCAGCAATCTTTTGCTCGTTTCCAAAGTGTTCCTCCAACAAAGCCTTTGCCTTGTAATATCCTCTGTCTGCAGGCATTTGTTGACAGCTTTTAACTAGCTCCCGTGGTTGCCCCCTGGTGTACTGTGCCAAGAAGTGCAGACAGTCTCTTACATCACTTGTCCTTTCTTCAATGTTGTACTCAAAGGTTCTCATAAAAGCATGGTACTGAAGAGGATCTCCCTCAAACACTTGGATCTCTCTGTTTGGCAAAGACGAGACATTCTGCTGTTGCACCAGCATAGCTGTGATTTCGTTTTGTCTTGCCATTATGGACAACAAGTTATTACTTTCATCTGTGATTGGCACATGAGCATGTGTACCAGCCACAAACTGAGGTGTTGAGACACCAATCGTCATATTAGGAGCCATCCCAAGCAGCCTGGGTGGTCTCTGGTGGACTATTCGAGATCCAACATCCACAATATTTTCTCTTTCATTTGGCCTAGTGGAATGAGAATTGGATGTGAGTATATGATCAACTCGAGGCACAAATGAATCCACATCAATATTGAGAACAGCATGGGCTCCTCTCTCCATGCTGCTCAAATGGAAACAGCGTTTATCCTCAGGTTTTTTAGATGTGTTCCCACTCACATTGCTTCTTGAGGTTCTAAATACATCCATCATAGCCTATGAGGCTGCTATCTCCACTTCAAGTTCAAATTGCTCTTTCCTTTTCCTTATTTCCTCCTCCTGCTGATCCAGATCTTGTTTGTGCTTAAGCAACCGTTGACGCGTAAGGAGAGCAGCCATTTTGGCTTCTGCTTTGACACTGGAAGACGTAGAGGCCCTTGAAATCATGGAGGACCTAGATTGTGAACCATGTCCTCTTTTTCCAACATTTGAGATGCTGTCACTTGACAGAATTCCATCCTGCATTTTTTCAGACAAGACATCCTGCTCCATGTCTGAGGACATTTTGTTAAGCTGTAGCTCATCCAACCCCAAGCCTGGAGGATCTTTAGACTCCTCGTCATGAGTCTCCATGTCCCTTGTTGCATGTTGTGAGGCCAGTCTGTCATTTTCAGAGAGCCATTGTTCCACATCCTCTATAAATCCTTTGTTATATTGGTTGATGCTTGCAAACCATGCATTTTGTTTATGCTGCTCCTCCTGAGATACCAAAGTCATGAGTGAATTATGCAGTGAAATTGTGTCGTCATGCAACTGTATCAAAATAGCCAGCTGAGTTTGCACCTGTAAAGCATTATCATCGTCCACCATGAGCTCCTTCAAAGCAGTGATGACACCCTTTATTTTATTCACTTTTGCATGGCGGGCTGTCTGACGTTTATCAATTTCATTCACCAAGGCCTTTTCAGTGAATTTCCGTTTTCTTTTAACAACTGCATCATCAGCTCCAATGACATTTGAACCTGCATTTAATTCACGTGCATCTGAACCAGCATTTAATTCACGTGCATCTGAACCAGCATTTAATTCACGTGCATCTGAACCAGCATTTAATTCACGTGCATCTGAACCAGCATTTAATTCCCCGACATTTGATTTGCTCATGTTGACATCCAGCTTCGCTACTTTCCATTCATGAAAGCAATCAAATATTGACTGAGTAGTCGAGCAACAGAAATAAATGTGTCAATAATCCATTATCCACGTCCGCCACTTGATGTGCGTAAACGAGCGATCCACTTCATTCCGTAAACACAGTATGAATGACTGACCTGTTGCGCTGCCGTGCGCTGCCGTGCTGTCATTCATTCCGTTGTGTGTTTTCCTTTACTCACGGTTTACATCCAACATGGCTGAGTGGTCCATCGTTCTATGCGCAAGTCCAGCGAAGCGCTATTATGGGATCCATAGCCTTTCTGTTGACAATGTAACGCGACTATTTAAATGTGACAAGTAAAAAGCCGCTGAGAGGGCTTGGGCAGGGAGATCTGTCCGACACGCGAGTCCAATGAATGAGCATGAGTCCGTAGCTGCAGTGCAAGGTTTTTTATTTTCTACCTTTGGTTACATGCTCTTGCAGATGATATATTGAGTACCGTAGTGCGGTCAACAGAAATATAGGCACCCTGCCTCACCCTCTCTCTGTAACAAACAAACACTGAGTGGTTCCCAGACACAGGTGATATTAATTACCCTTCTTCCCACACCTCCAGACAGACACACCCACCACCACCATTGACAAAATGACCTACACCTCCCTGCTCCCACACTGAGTATCATCAGCATAGCAATGAAAGTTGAGTCCGTAGTGACGTATAATCTGACCGAGGGGGAGCATGTAAATGGTGAATAGTAGGGGACCCAGCACGGAGCCTTGGGGGACACCGTGGTTGACTGGGGCCAGGGGGGGAGGATGAGCCGCTGACGCTGACAAACTGAGATCTATTTGTGAGATATGAATGAAACCAAGACAGAGCTGTACCGGTGATGCCAAGGTTGTCGGAGAGGCATTTGAGGAGGACTGAGTGGGATATTGTATCGAACGCCGCGGAGAGGTCGAGAAGGATGAGGAGGCTGATGTGTCCGGAGTCTGCAGCAAGGAGGAAGTCATTAGTGATCTTGATGAGGGCGGTCTCTGTGCTGTGATGTGCTCGGTAGGCTGACTGAAGGGGTTCGTAGAGCTCATGGTTGGACAGATGTTGATGAAGCTGGGCGGCGACTACTTAAGAAAGGAAGGTTGGAGATCGGCCGGGAGTTATCCAGCACCTCAGGGTCCAGACCAGGCTTCTTTAGGATGGGAGTGATGGAGGCGGTTTTGAAACAGGAGGGAACTATTCCAGATGACAGAGAGGAGTTGATGATGTCGGTTATGATGGGGCAGAGGGTAGGAAGGCAGGCCTTGACCAGCACCGTAGGCATGGGGTCGAGGGAGCAGGGGGAAGCTTTGGCTCTGGTAACCAGTGGGGAGAAGGAGGAGAGAGAGCACTGGGGATGGAGGGATGCAGCTGGGAGCATGTATCATTGGATACAGTCTGGCGAGGGGACATCCCATAATTAGACCCTGAGTTTGACTGGGATGATATTTGGACTAGGGATGTTAACAATTAATTGAAAATCGATTGATTGGTCGTTAAGGATTTACTCGAACACGTGAAATGTACTCGATCTACTCAAACGACATGTTGTCCGTCTAGTCTGTTACAATAGGAACTATTGTTTAGGCTTGTTGCCACACGGGAATGTGTGGTGCACCAGGTTATGAGGAGAGAACACCTGTATTGTGAACTAGGCTGTAGGGCTGGGCGATATGGCCAAAAATTATATCACGATAACGATATGATAATGTTATCATATCACTCGATATCGATAATTATCGATATTGTTATAAGTATAAATAAAACAAATTATTAAATTGTTTACAACAGATGTATGTTTATTTTGCAGCAATTCTTTGTCGTTGCCGCCATCTTTAGTGTTACAGCCCCTCACACTCCAGTTCTCAGGCTGCAGCTGGTTTGAAAGCGAAAGTAAACAGGCTTCTCTGCTGGCTGTGGCTCCAGGGGAGTTGAATAGTTCTGGCTCTGCTAGTTTCTTTTCTATCTTTTGGCGCATTTTTGGTGGGCAAACCACCGCACATGTGCTCCGTGACTCGCGACTGGAGACTAGCTCTGCTAACACACATAGCCTACTGTGTACAGATGGTTTCAAACTGTATTTTAAATTAGAAAGCAAACAAAATAAATGGACAAGAGAAAAATAAATCTCAATTTGGTCAGTATTGTCATTTGGACAAGCAAAGCCATTACTTTAAGTTGCAGGCAAGAAAGACAAGTCTGTCCACTGTCTCTGGTTTTAAAACTGCCCTGTTGCAGGTCACAAAAAAAAAAAAATATTGTATTATCGATCGATATCGATTATTAAAATATATTGCGATAATTATCGTTATCGTTTTATCGCCCAGCCCTACTAGGCTGTACACGCTGAATAAATCCCATACCCAGTTGGGTAGAAATAATGAAAACAGTAGGCTTCATCTGTATATAAGGACATACTAAAACATGGTGACAGCGGTACTGAACCTAGCCGGCGAAGTATCGTGAGCAGCAACAGTTCCGCAGAAGGGAAGAGATTGTTAGCATACTAGCATAAGCGCTAGCTATTACGTTTCCCGCGACATGGAAGGATTAAGACCACCACAAACATTGTGCCTGGACTCAAGTAATCTTTCACGGACATGGAAGACATGGAGGGACAAGTTTGTGCTCTATTTGGATCAGTTGACGTTGACGATGAAAAGAAAAAAGTGCGACTTTTCTGCTATCTGGCTGGCGAGAGTGGCAGAGAACTGTTGGTCGGATACGCTGATGGGTGATGTAGCTAAGGATACCTGGAAGTTAGCTGACATTATCAAACGGTTTGATCAACACTGCAACCCCGCCATTAACTCATTGACCGCCAAGCTTAAGTGTGCGAGAGGGCGCTAGAGCGCCACCGCTTTAATCAATGGGAGGACTGGGAGATTTGCGAGTGCTTAAAATATATCTTAAATTATGGCTATGGGTCTAATACACTCGTCGATTATCAGTGAGTTGCTTGCAGTCAACATGTACAAAACGGATTGTTTTTTCATCGATACATTTCGGTTTTATACCGTTTTGAATACGAGTATAGTTTTGGTAATTTCTAGTAATTCCAGAGAAAGACGCGATAAAAGCCCTTTAGTGGAATACACAAAACACATTGTAATTTTTCGGCTGATTATCGAATCTTCCTGAAATCAACGCTAGATCATCATTATTATCCTTCCTCGTGCATACATGAAATGGCCCTCGTAGACCAAAGCAGAGTGTACATACAGACAGTGGAGCTGTTTGCAGATAGCAAGCATTTTGACTTGTTGCGTGGTGGCGATGTCTCGCAGATAATACAACTACAAGTATACTTATATATTATATATAAAAAAAATTATTTTATAAAACCAAAAACGATCGGTATCGGCCGATATCATCGTGACTGGCGTTGAATAAGTTAAGACTGTGGAACGTTATCGTTTCTTTACAAGGGACCAAGGTGCCAGTAAAAATATGACAGCTATGTCACATAACTTAAATTGTTGGCGAAGACGTGCAATTTTGGAACGTTAAGAGACACACTCATTCGGGATCGTATTGTGTGTGGGAGCAACGACGCGGGCATGAGAGAAACTTTGTGCGACACTCGCCCACACAAATGTATTTAACTTCCATCGGACGGCGCGACGGTGGTTAATATGTCTAGGCCTCTACGTTTCTATATGTTTAATATGCTATGCAATGTTGTAAGCATGTTGTTCGAATGCAATATGTTGTTGCTGTATAAATAAGCCCTGATTGAGCAAACAAATGCATTTGTTATTGTTTGGTAAATTTGGTATTTTTAGTTACAATTGATCGATTAATTGCTTGTTAAGTTTATCAATGATCGAGTCAGGAAAATGCTTACAATTCCCATCCCTAATTTGGACTAATGTTACATTAGTCTCCCGCCGCAACCCTAATCACCAGCAAATACATTTGAATTATATCCATAGGACGTATATCTCACACCTAGGAAGCTGTATGCTATGGGACTGGTGGCCGACTCCCGGTGCACTTTGTGCGCTCTGGGGACCACTGGCACTTATATGCACATGTTTTGGGATTGCCCCGCCCCCACTGTAGACTATCCTCTTAGATTTCGTAACGCTCTGGAACAGGGTGCAGACAGTGTGAGGATCCCAGTATGGTTCTGCGGGGCTGCAGCTGGATGCATCTCGCGCAGAGGGCGGGGCCCCCCCCTCCCTGCTATGTTGTAATCATTTGCTCACCTGCGATAGGGCTAGGCTGATAAATAATGTTCAAGTTTCAAGTTCAAGTTTCAAGTTTCTTTAATAGTTGTCATACAGAAGTACAGAATACTTTCATACAAAATGCTTCTTACTGTTACGCTCCAGAGACTGTGCTAGACAAGATAGTATCAAATAACATAGTATAGCATGTAATTTAGAAGAAGAAAATGAGGTCACAGTGTTCGGTATAGACATATGTACAATGTTCTGAGTTACCATATAATATACAATACTATGCAGTGTACTAATGTACAGTACTATCTAGTGCAAAGCAGAAATGGGATGAGGTACAATTTAGGTACAATTTACAGTAAGGTGTACGAGTTGTAGTGCAATCCTTCATCAATAAATATAAAGTGTGGGGAGTGGGTGCTACAGTGTGTTTGTTTAAAGTGGGTGTGTGCTATAAAGTGTGTGGAGTGGGTGCTACAGTGTGTTTGTTTAAAGTGAGTGTGTGCGTGTGGATGTGTGTGCTATGTGCGTTTGGTGGTTGTTGTTGTGTAGTGTTCATTCATTGTTCGTTTAGCAGCCTGATGGCCTGGGGATAGAAGTTTCTTCTGAGTCTTTCTGTGCTCGCCTTGAGACTCCGGTATCGCTTGCCTGACCGCAGCAGTTCAAAGAGGCAGTTGTTCGGGTGACTGGAGTCTTTAATGATTCTCTTAGCCTTGCCCTTGCAACGCTTGTTGTAAATGTTCTGGAGGGTGGGGAGCCCCCCTCCAATTGTGCGTTCGGCTGAACGTGTCACTCTTTGTAGTCTGCTTCGGTCTTGTGCAGTGCTATTCCCAAACCAGGAGGTGATGTTGCCGGTCAAGATGCTCTCTATTGTACATGAGTAGAAGTTCTTAAGGATCTTCTGACTGACTTGGAACTTCCTTAGGCGCCTGAGGAAGTAGAGGCGTTGTCGTGCCTTCTTCACAACACTGTCAATGTGTGTGGTCCATGTCAAGTCCTCGGATATGTAGGCTCCGAGGTACTTAAAGCTGTTGACTCTCTCAACCGGTGCCCCGTCGATGCTGAGGGGGCTGTAGTCCTTGACCCCCGACCGTGGGCTGGGCAGCGTTCAAAACACCGCGGGAATCGCCGGTAAAAATGAAGCGCTGAGCGGTGCTCAGAAAAACAAGATGAGAGCGAAAGCCTAGAGCCATATGAATTTTTTTTTTTTCCAAATTCCATTAAATTTTTTTCCAAATTCCGTTTTTTCCGTTTTAATATTTCAGAATTCTGTATTTTGCTTTGTACGCTCATTTTACCATCAGAAATAGTGTCTAATAAGTGGGAATGAATAAATGTCCACAATTTAATAAGATTTAACAGACCATTGTCTTAACAGTCCATTTAATAGGGCTGTCTTAAATACTTCGAAGCTTCGTTCGATGGGCATGGGATTCGAATATAAAAATAAAATTCGATTATTATTAAAAAAAATAAAAATAAAAATTATATATATATATATTTTTGCAAAATCAACTCTGCCTCTCTTTGTTAATTACAACAAGCAATGCTGTTTGTTATTTAAGATGAGGTCGGACTCGGCACTGACAGATTTGTGTTCATTGTGCTGCTTTTATAAAGCCTCAAATGACGGCTTACAATATTTCATGAAAGCAAAGTGTTTTGTTTGTCTAAGATTTAAAAAGGTTTAAACTTTACAGCACTGACAAAGTTGAACAAAGTGCTGTACAAATCCCACAACATAAAAAAAAAATAAAAATAAAAAAGTTTTATTAATTTCTTTTTTTTATAGTTGATTCCATTTTTATTGCTCAATTCCGCGATTCCGTCCGCGATTCCGTGATCGCGGATTCCATATGGCTCTACGAAAGCCGAACAGGAGACATCATTGTTCCAGCAGGCAGCAAAGGTAGACCGACTCTAACATTACTGAAGATGCATCGGCAGTAAGCTCCCCACCCAGGCCGCGTAATTATTTAAGGTAACCAACTTGCGTCTAGCCACGCCCCGGCGGCAGCATTATGTAGCCGTAATTCCCCCTCTTTTAACATCGACGGTTAGCTCAACTGGTTCGCCGCCTTGCTGTGGCTCCTGCGGTGCGTTGGTGACAAGTTCGAATCCCTTAAATTTTTTTTTCTTTTCTTTCTTTCTTTTTTTTTTAACATGCATTCTTTCACCCGGTTAAGTTTAGGCATTGTTTCGGAGTTGGTTAAGGTTAGGGTTAAGTTTAGGCATTGTTTCGGAGTTGGTTAAGGTTAGAAGGGTTAAGTTTAGGCGCTGTTTCGGAGTTGGTTAAGGTTAGAGTTTGTCTTAGAGCATGGCAATATTCTTTCGGAGTTGGTTAAGGTTATGGTTAAGTTTAGGCATTGTTTCGGAGTTGGTTAAGGTTAGGGTTAAGGTTAGGCATTGTTTCCGAGTTGGTTAAGGTTAGAAGGGTTAAGTTTAGGCGCTGTTTCGGAGTTGGTTAAGGTTAGAGTTTGTCGCAGAGAATGGCAATAGAATGCAGCCTATTTCCGCACTGCCGCTCTCTCGCGCTGCCGCGGTCACATGGGCGTAGTGGCCAATCAGAGAAACGCTGAACACAAGTTGGTTGCCTAAAATATTCACGCACCCAGGCCGGCCGCGTCCACCGCTATCAACCCCCCCGGTCAGCTCCGCGTCGAGTCCAGGCAGACAGACAGCCCAGCCAGCCAGGCCCCCAGCCACGCTACAGCCGCCGAGACAGGTTAGAAGAATATAACGTTTTATTCGCCATAACCAGTATGAGTAGCCTACAGGTTACATTGGAACTGGAAAATCGAATCCGTAAATCTTTTAGTACATGGTTTGCGAGTGCTCCCACGGGCCGAATATTGCCCCGATCCTCGCGAGATTAAATCCACGGGTACGACTTGGCGTGCCGAAGCTTTTCCTAAATCACTTCCATCATCGAAAACGAGGGGAAAAGGTCGGCTCGCGACCCTGAAAATTTCACATGATTTAAAAAACGCTGTATTAAGTGAGCCTATTATGGGCTCCATGCGAGCTTTCTACCGTGGGTACATCTGGGCGTCCCGCAACTTTTACTCATTCAGATGTAGCCCCGAAAATGCTTAGAAAAGATAAGCCGAAAGCGTGGAATAAACTCGCCGAAACGGAAAAGTGTCCCACGGGCGCGCCGTGATTCCGATCCGCGTGAAAATATTCACGGCCATAGAGGAGACCGTGGGACACCTTTTTGAAACCGAATATGTGTCTCGAATTTGCTCGCCACGTGGCGGAAAAAAAGCAAAATGTTCTCTCTTTATTATTGATTTAGGGGAGTGGGCGGGGCCTCATGGTCTGACTTGCGGGGGGGCCCCGACATATTGCGCAACGCCACTGTTCATGTTATGTTCTGTGTCCTCCAATTCTGGAATGTACTAGGTACCAAAATTCCATTCCAATACTGATGTAGATTAAGGAGGTAGCTTACCAATAAGGGCCTTAAAAATGAACAAATACCAGTGTTTGCTGTGCCTCTCCGTCAGAGAGGGCCAACCAACCTTCTCATAAAGGACACAGTGATGAGTGTCGTATCCATCATTAGTGATGAATCTGAAGACATGATGAGTGTCGTATCCATCATTAGTGATGAATCTGAGGCCACAGTAACGAGTGTCATATCCATCATTAGTGATGATGAGTGTTTTATCTATCATTATTAGTGATGAGTGTTGTATCCATCATTAGTGATGAGTGTCGTATCTATCATTAAATGGTAAATGGTGTATTTATATAGCGCTTTTATCCAAACCACTTTACAATTTGTTCCTCACATTTTTACCAATTCACTCACACATGCACACACCGACGGCAGAGGCAACCATGCAAGGTGCCAACTGCCAACCTGCTCATCGGGAGCAATTAGTGGTTAATTGTCTTTCTTTAGGACACTTCGCTGACCAGGAGCGGGAATCGAACCGGGAACCTCCGGAGTACAAGACACTGCTCTACCTCCCAAACCACTGTCGCCCCTCATTAGTGATGAGTGTTGTATCACCTCACCTGCATCATGTAAGTCTGCTTTAGTGAAGTTGCTTGTTTATAGATTGCCATTAAAATCACCTTTGACCAAAGTCATTGAAATAATGTTAGACAAACATGTTAGCAAATGGGACTCCCCATTTTAAAAAGACTCCAGTGTTGGATCAGCTTGTTGACTTCAGAAAACTGTCTGTGGACCATATTACACAATATATATTAGCATGTAACATATATATATATATATATATATATTATTATGTCATATATATTAACATGTTCCAATTCAATAAAGAATAAAATAAGAAATAATAGCCTTGAGGATAATTTTAGGTTGACTTTGATATATATGAAAGGATTATCTAAATAAACGATGAGGCAATATTTTTGTTAAGTCGTAAACATTGATGATGAAGATTGTAACAGCAAAACCACTTAAAAAAAATAAGAAAAGGAAAAAAAAGAAACATTCCCCATAGCCATGGGGTCTCCATGTTATCACCTAAATCGGGCTGAAAATCTTATGTTCCCAGCTTAGGTTGCCATCTTTTCTCCGAGGTTATCATAACTAATCATAAAACCCGAGCTTTCAGAGGATATCCTCCTGGTTGCACTGTGAGAAATCTGTTATCTTGACAGCTAGCTAAGCTACATCACATTCAATCTGACTGAGGGACAGCTCTGCACGGCCTCCGAGATCAGATAACAGCTGCTCTGAGACCAGCTCGGGCCCGCGGCTCCTCCATCTCACAGCCCTGGGGGATCCGATAACAACTGTTCAGAGACCAGCCGGGCCCAGAGTGTCTCCGTCTCGTAGGCGTAAGGGAGCAGATCTCAGGTCGTTACCGGGCTAGAGAAAGCCAGAGAGAACCAGGAAGGAACTGGGTGCTTATGTCATTACCGAGGGGGCAATTGCAGCGGAGGGCCATTGTGGCGGAGGGCCTCTTAAGAGGTGTCAGGATTGATTTGGGTGTGGACGGGGCCCAGAGTCTGGCTCATGTGTGTTCTCACCTTGCGGCGCGCTGACACGCCAAATGCATGTTCCCCCTCTACTCCGCCTCAGGGGGAAGCCATTAGCCATGCAGACATGGTAATGGTGTCATTTGAGCCAATCGAGCATCAAATGAGAGTCAACGCCAGCGCTAACTAGCCACTGGGCAATCAGGGCTATCACGCATCACATCACTGAGCCCGACACCTCTCGATTCTGAGGGAAAGTCAGACGTCTTTAGGTATGTGCTGCTACGCTGTAGCTGTCTGAAGAGAAGGAGTTTACACATTTGAAGTGAACCACATACAGTATGCCGACTGTATAGTCTCTCTGGCTGCTGCCAATTAATTCCTCCTGGAAGGAAGCCAACAGCACCAACATGTTGTCATAGAATTTCCCTGTTGACGTGGTGAACTAAAGCAGAACAGGGGGAAAAAAGTTGTAATTTTTTTTTATAATAATGAATAAATAAATAAAAAGGTAATACTTCCAACAATACGAGAAGTGCTTGGTTTCTTATCTCGCAAGTGTCCACTTTTGAAACTGATTCAATGGCTGGCAAGATAATTAAGCACATTAAATGGTAAAAGTATCTGAAACCATATTAAAATGTATTTTGGCCCCAGGCATGAAAAAGATGAAAAGAAAATTAAGTAAAACATCCAGATTCCACAGGTGCTGGATGAATAAGCTCCACTAATGATGAGCAGCTTCTTCCATCCTCCTTATATAAAGATCTGTTTCCCTCATGTGTCGCTCTCGTCTTCTTCCTGGGCGCCGGGCACCCGTTGCCGACACGCAGCAGGCTGTAACATTGGGTGTTCTCCGCTCATATTTTACACTGACAAGCGCGCTGCTGTCGTACCGCGGCGTGGGAAAGGTGACGAAAGCTCTCCTCGTCCGCGTCGACCATATGGCGAATACATTACACCATATGTGTGTGACATTAACGCCAACAGCTAGAAGGTTACATACACTTTAAGGCCGTGTTTTCACACTCTCGGACCCTTTTCCGGGAATACTGTACGTGTTGGTTTGTGTGCGCCGTTCGGTGCCATGTACGCTTGTGCACACACACACACGCGTGCACACGCTAATATGCATGGGAGGTCATGTGTACTCATGAGCTTGTCCACACATGTTGGAGCACTATATCAACATCAGTGAATCTGTGAAGGTGTCCGTCTGTCCGGACTCTGACAGCTTGCATCAAGGGCCAGGGGTTCATGGAAAGGAACGGAACAGAAAGCGATCAGGCAGCCCGTCAAAACGTTTCCTCGGATCTCATTTTATTGGGTCTAACGTAAGCCATCGGCTTCGCTAAGTGGGAAAACATATAATCAATTGGAACCATTTGAATTAATATGGCGGAACAACGGAGACCATATTATTTTCTTGGAATAAAAGTCGAGTTTTCCTCAGGAGAACTTCCAGAGTTCCATGGAAGCAGAACTCCCAAACGCTCACAGCAGTTCAACCGCTTCTTTCCAAGTCCTCCAGAAGCGCTGCGTGACAGGAAGCACTATGATGAATGACAGACACTCCTCAGAAACAAGTGACATTTTCCAGAAGTACATGTTGAGATGACAAAATACTACTCGATCTCAGGGCCAGGCTGAACAGAATGCACCTTATGATTGTGTCTTTTCTCTAAATGGTGGATAGGTTTCTCTCAAAGGACCTCAAAGTTATTAACAAGTTGTCACTAAAAGAAATGGTCTCACTCATCATACTCCCCAAGTATGCAGTGTGGACGGAGCTTGCTTATTAGGGGTGCAGGTTTTATACAGCCATGTATCACAATATTTGTCATGCCGATATTATATATCAATACACTGACGCCAAGTATCAATACAAATGATTGGAGTGAGGTGAACAGACTGAAAACTTGATCTTATGAGATAAAAACAGATTTGCTAGGCCTATATATTTCAATTGCAGATGTTGAAAAAGTTCTCTGTTTGGGACATAATTTGCTGTTGAAAAAGGGTAATAAATCGCAATATCGCGATATTACAGTATGGCAACTCTAGTATCATGATAATATCGTATCGCATCACCATTATGGACTTTCTCAGCGTTTCTCAGCAGAGTTAATTCAGCTTCCAGTGTGACTAGGCCTCCGTCCCGCCGCCACCTGGCTCCATTAATCACAGGCCTCCTTGGGCTGAGCAGAGGACTCGTAGAACAGTGCGTTTCTCTCTCGCTGGCCGACCCCGGGCTTCTTCTCAGGACTCATACATCATATCAGAGCCTGGCGTCCTGGAGTGGCTCACTGACATCCCTCTCGCGGAGGGGTCTGATGAGCGGCCCCCACGGTCATCGCCATTTCACCGCGCCAATTTCAACACTTCCCCAAACCACCTCCGGGGGCACCGACGCTTACCCCGCTGTGTGTTACCATCGGTCCTTTGTGGGGCCTGAGGGAAGCTCTCCAGATCCAACTCAGCACCGGGAGAACCCCCAAAGAAAGGGCCAGAGCAGGAGCGACGATCACCTCCCTCTCGCCGTTTCCGTCTGTCCGCCCGCCTGAAGCAATCCCCCCCCCCCACAACCACACTCTCCCGCTGGGCATCAAGACACATAGGACCCACTGTTCCTTCTGTCCTGGTTGCCTCGCGGCACGCACCCCATTAACACCGACATCATGCTGAAACGCGCCTTGAAACAGGCCTCGAATCCCCCCATCTCTCCCCTCCACCTCCCTCTCTCTCACGTTGGGACCCGTTAATGCCGGCGACCAGCAGAGCTCCACTCCAGTGAGGTATTGAGCAGGAAATTAGGTTTACTGTACTCCTGCTCTTGTGATAGAGCGGCATGTGTATGTGTTTTCAGCCAATAACAGAATACACCACGGTTTGAAGCAAAGTGTGAATGACCGCTGACAGAGAGGAAGAAAAGAAAAGAAAAAAACTGAGTGAGTGATGGAATGGAAGGATGGATGGAAAAAGAAAGCGAGAGAGCGAGAAGAGAAGCTGACGGAGTTAGTAGAGAAAGAGTGAGTAGAGCCCAGTCGAAGCTTGGGTGAGTTTTTGCTTTTACATTTTTTCTTCTCTCGTAGAGGGTGCCTTGGGTACAGCGGGGGGGGAGGCGGGAGAAGACGGGGGGACAGGGAGGGGGGCAAACGGAGCGTTTGATTAAATCTGCGGTTGACGTGTGGGACAGGTGAGATTGATGAGGTTCCTCCAAGCTTCACACTGTGCAGAGAGCGGTGGGAGAGGAACAGAACACTGCAGTGTAGCGGGCCAGGGCTCAGGGCCCGCTCGCGCCGTGGGGTCCCCTGGCTGATTAATGGGACTGGAGACCCTTCAAAAACAGCGCTCCCCGCAGACAGGGTCCGACGGCGATCCAAAAATAACCAGGCGGGGAGGGGAGCCGGCCCTAGCCTCTGGCCTCAACAGGCTACAGCTTCTGGGACTTGAAAGCAGCATGGGAAGGGAGAGAGCCACAGGCGCTAAGCAGCAGCACCCACTGAGCCACAGGACAACTGATGGGCAGGCAGACAACAGGTGCTCTGCGTATGACTGAACAACCAGGCTAATCAACATGTTATCCAAATCACAATATGGGCTAATGTAATAATAACCAAATATAGCAGAAGGTTGCAATATTTGATAAAGGAAATGTATGTCAGAACTACTGTGATACATAAGTATGGTGGTGCCCTGGCCTACAAATCATATTCTACAGACCATAAGAAAACATCTTTGTTTGGTACTGATCCAAATCATTGTAATACTTTTTCTAAAAATACAATTCCCTCTAATATCAAGAATATTACATACATACAGATGCATGTATATATTTTGTACCCAGTTTAATCACCTGCACATTGTATATTGCTGTTGCACTTTACTGTTACATTTAGGGATGCACCGATCCGACTTTTTCAGTCCCGATACAGATACCTGGGTTTGGGTATCGGCCAATACCGATCCGATCCAATACCCATTGTCCAACCCCCCCCCCCCCCCCCCCCCCCCCCCAAAAAGTAAAAAAAAAAAATTGTATCCACGTTTTTTTTTTATATATAATATACCGGTATTCAAATATATTTTGTTTTTAAGAATTGTAAAGGATCACAAGTGTGTTGTAAACAAAGACAGAAAATAAACTTCATTCATTCAATTAATAAACTGTATGCCTCACTGTCACTGTGTGGAAGAGACTGGATCATTCTTTTGTGCAAGGCAACATCAGGCTTGACTTAAAACATTACTTTACTAACTTAGTGAAACTAAATGTAACAAATGAACACAGATATAAATGTACTGAATGGTTATT
>NC_140169.1:194588272-194622922 GCF_963971535.1 Notolepis coatsorum | reverse complement strand
TAACACAGATATAAATGTACTGAATGGTTATTTCTTATTATTAAAGGGGACCTGCATTGCTATTCCTAGCACTATTTGGGCAACTTTACACAATTCCTGTGAGTCTATGGAAGACATCTGTAAGGTTTATTTAAAAAAAAAAATCATTGTTTTATATTTCTAATAGAGTACTCAAAAGCATCATTATCCAGCCTCAAGATTTCAGCCTGTTATTGGCTGGGCTCCTCCGCCCATAAGCACTTTCAGTGACAGTCATCCACACAGTCTGCGAGTGGCAGAAAGAGAAAGAGAGAGAGAGAGAGAGAGAGAGAGAGAGAGAGAGAGAGAGAGAGAGAGAGAGAGAGAGAGAGAGAGAGAGAGAGAGCACTGTGTAAACAGCTGCGTGCGAGATACGCAGGTCCCCTTCTCTTTCTCTCTCTCCCTCTCCCGTTTGAGGAAGTCTTCCACTGTGCCGCGCGCTGCCTACAGCTATAGACGGGGCGTTTCGGTTATGCTCCCGAATCGAGAGAGAGATAGAGAGGGGGAGAGAGACAGACGAGAGCGCGACGCGCGTGTGTGTATGTGTGCTCTGTCGCGAGGGTCTATCTGATTCTCCCTCTCTCTCTCGCTCGCTCTCTGTCAAACCCCGTTTGGTGCGCTACAACCACAGAGCCAATCGGATCACTATCCAGTCCATCCTCGCCAGGTGACGTCACCATGCGAGTCAAATCAGAATGACCTGATTTTTTTCAACCAGGAAATGAATGACCTGAATGACGGCAATCCGCCAATATGGTATTTAGAGATACAAACACATTGATACTAACTCCTATTACTATAATACAATGCTAGTAGACACTGAAAAAAGACATTTATAATTCATGTCACCTTAAAAAAAAAAGAAATATCCGATATATTTTTTTTTACCGATACCCGATCCAGCTATTTTACTGATATCGGTGGCCGATACCGATACCAATATCGGATCGGTGCATCCCTAGTTACATTTGCAGTCTGGTTGGATGCCAAACTTCTTTTCATTGTACTGTACTTGTGCTGTATGATGACAAACAATACATTTTAATCTAATCTAATCTAATAATAGTTAGACTAAGACTACTGGCCTACTTGGGTATTAGTCACATGTAGACTAAACATAGTATGCAATGGAGAAAACGATTACGAATAGCTCAATTTACATCAGAACATTACATACTGCCAATGTCACCTATTTCCACACAGTTAAGTCTTTCAAAGAAGATATTTGGACACTGTTAAAATGAGTCCTTGTTCCCGTTGTTTAACTATAAAGATTTGACCTTGCAGACGTAAGATTTTATCCTGGGAGACAAATGACTGAAAGGGGAACTAATAATAACTAAAATAATAATAACCAGCACACATCATAAATTTATCAGTATATAATTATGGTAGCACTCAAGAGCCAAGCTCTGCCAGCAGTCAGTCAGTCTCTCTCTGAAGAGTCCAGTAATTCCCCCCTTTGCACAGGCGCTGTCTGTTGACTTGACTGTGGCCTAGAAGAGCGATACCGGATACTTGCTACATTTTAATTAAAAACGTCAGACCTTCTGTAAAAGCAGTGGACCTGCATATACTAAGACATGAGAAGCGTAGACTCCCTAGGCACTGATGTGGGCGTGTTACTGGCTTATTCTGTCATTCCACTTAGCTATAGTTACGATAAAACATTTTTTAAAAAGGAGGAAAAAGGGAAAGAAAGAAAGAAAGAAAAACGCTGACATTTGGGATAGTAAAAAAAAAAGGGGGTAATGCAAAGCATTTGAGACTCTGGCTAGAAAAGACTATGACAGACCTAATTACACAGAGGGGATTGGTGAGAATTAGGGGTCCTTTGTGACAGTTGAAAATAAATAGGGCAATTAATGAACACTCAGAAAATGGGAGACGGTGTTTCTTTGCTACTCTCTCTCTCTCTCTCTCTCCCTCCCTCCCTTGTGGCACGGGGAGTCGCTCTAATGGTTTTAGCTGACACCCCGTGTGAAGCAGATCTGGAGAGCCGAGGAGAACAAGAAAGAGAGAATTAGGAGGAGTCACTTCCTCTTCCCCCGGAGCTCTAGGGCTTAGATGACTGATATCAGCCATTAAGAAGACCGCAGGCGAGGGGAGGCTGAGCGGGGAGGCTGAGCAGGGAGCAGCCACGGCTGTGTTTTCACTGTCCCGCTTTGGAAGCGTTGCGGGAAGCGTCCACATTTGGCCAAAGTACACGTTCCACGTGTGTCAATCCATCAAAGAAACCAACACTGCCAGAGCTCAGGATTCTCTGGGCAAGTTAATAAAGGCTCAATCCAAAAGGAAGCATGTGAGCAATGCATACAGATAATTTTCTAGGTGCTATTTAGATAACACTTTTATGTAGATCTTTATGTGTGTATTTATTTATTTTTATAATACAACAGGGATTCTTAGAAAGGTGTGCAATAAAAGTATTGCTTTCCCCCCTCAAAAAAGTATTGATAAATAAATTTTACAAATGTTTGCGGTTCCAAAATCAATGTTGTTGTTTACATGTTGCAGGCATGTATCCCTCCCTACTTCCCATTTCCCCTCGTGGAATGCACCCGATTGGATAAATGACATGCTGCTAGTGCTCTAGTCCGACATCTAGTGGCTGAATGTTATCTATAGCACCTTTAAAGGCCCAATCCGTGATCCAAATGCAAACAAATGGGTATGCCCCACCACTGAAAATAAGAAATAGTAAACAGACATATTTTTATTCTATAGTTGATTGACTCTTGATACAAGGACTAACATTAGACAAGTTGAAGTTGTATTTGCTGTATTCTGTTATATTCCATCTGCAGATCAAACACTTCAAAAATGTATGTGAATATAACCCACATGTATATGGTTCAAGACAAACACTGATTGAGGCTTTGGGCTTCGTTATCATTATTTTTGTTATAATCATAGGAAAATATTTTTATTAGAATTAGGAAAATACTTTATTAGTATTTAAAAGGACCATACTGAGGCGGTCAGGTGGCGTAGCGGAGATTGCGTTCGTCACCAAATGCCGGAGACGCTGGATTCCCCTGTTCGTTGTCACCAGCTTGGCTGGCCGTTCACACTAATACAATTGGCTGTATTAGAGGGTGGGAAAGCTGGCGGGGTGGGTCCGAGTCGTTGTAAACAGCGACTCCTACAGTTCGGTCGGGGCGCCTGCTCAGAGCGGATAGGATCTAAGGGGGGTAGTGTGATCCTTCCACACGTTACACCCTCTCAGTGAGAGTCGGCGCTGCCAGGTGAAAAGAAGCGGTTGATTGGCTAGACGTGTGTCGGAGGAAGCACGTGATAGCCTCCACTCTCCCAGACCGACTGTGGGGGGTAAGTGTGCAGCGACCAGGAAGGGGATTGGGAATTGGCATAACGACTAACATTGGGATGGGAGAAAATCGGAGGAAAAGGATTAAAAAAAATAAATAAAAAATATGACCATACTGCTCTCATTTTGACTTCTCACCATTACTACAGATTTCCCCCCGTCTTTAATATTGTGTTTGTAGGTGAGTGTTTAGCCGATCTCAGCTTACCTTACTAAACCACACTGTAATAAGCCATTCCAAGCCCCATGTCAAACGTTCGGTTTCAGTTTCTTGTCCCGGTTGCTCCCCGATTGATGGGCGGATTTGAACGGCTTGCGGTAGAGTAATACAGAAACATTAGCGAAAATATACAACCTAGTGGTTTTCACAAGGGTGAATTACCTACGGCTAGTGACTTTCCAAACAACTTCAATTCTCAGAGAGCATTTTCCACCCCTGTTCAACATCCAACAGTCAGTGAGGTAAGCCGACATCAGCTAAATTACGCACCACATGCACTCTACGAACACAAAGTTAGTTAAATGTGGGCAATCTCTGGCAATGATGAGAAGTCAAAATGAGAGCAGTATGGTCCATTTAAGTTGCAATGCATCAGGGGACCCTGATGTAAACAAGACGAAAGTCTTTCTCTGGTCTGCATCCCCTTAACAATTGTGTGTATTGAGCCGTACTGTATTGTACCCATTCTGCAATCTGTTAATAAAATGTTCAATCAATAAATCACCTGCACGGTTTGTGGATCCCACCCTTAGTCTTTGTTTAGGAGTCAGGTCATTTTCAACACTGAGTTAAAATGGCCACCTCACAGGGCTGTACACTGCCACGAGATGATCGCGAATTGCCCCTTTAATTGGCCGTTGCGATTGGTAAATATTATCTGGGGGCGGGCTTGCGAGTAGTGCTTTCAAGCCTTGCATTCGCATTTCACTCCTAAATTATCCAAGGCGTGTGATGACGCGATGACGTCACTCACGCGAGCTGAGCAGTGAGCACTCAGCAGGTATGATCAGCGGGAACAATCGACTGAGCACTCACTCTGATAGACTGGCTGACTGTATCTAGCTATGAAAAAAAGTAAAGTTAGTATTGCTTCATATTTTCGACGCATTCAACCTCCTATAGTGAGCCGAACTGAACTGAACTCAGACACACGGAGAGAGCTGCGGCCTCTGCTGCTCCTCTTCCTCCAGCCCATCCCGCACCCGTGGCTGTTGTAAACACTAGTCTCTAGTGGGACACTGGGACCTCGGTGAGCCTGCCAGCCGGCTAGCTACTGATAGCTCCTGATATCAACAAATGCTCCAGCAAGTCTAGTAGTGCATGATAGCTCGCGTTAGCTCACTGAGGAGTTATATATATATATATATATATATATAGCAGTATATATAGCAGTAGCTACAGATAGTGTTGATATCAATGTCTTATAACACTGAGTCGATGCGTATTCGAGCTGAGGGCACGCTGAATATAGTCAATAGGGTCCAGCTGCAGCTCCGGAGAATCCTGGCCGTAGCTGGAGGCTACTCGAGTACACACAGACAGTGGAGCTGGTTGCATATAGCGAGCATTTTGACTTGTTGCGTGGTGGTGATGTCTCGCAGATAATACAACTACAAGTATGATTATATAATATATATATTTTATAAAAAAAAATAAAAAATTATATAAAATAATTTTTTTTCTTTTTTTTTTAAATCAAAAACAATCGATATAAATAATGGTAAAATTGTTATTTAAAAATGTGCCCCTAAAAAATATTTTTTGCCCCTAAATTTCTCATTTAGGGGCAAGTGTGCCCCTAGTGAAAAAGCTTAGCGTACAGCCCTGCCTCAGACCCACTCCTTTCGATCTCCTGGGGGGTCATCTTCATGGTGTAGATCAAAAATGTATGTTACTTTTCTACCAATCTGTATTAGAGAGTCTCATCAGATACGGTATTACAGCTTGGTTTGGTAACCTGTCTGTACAATTAAAGTCCAAACTGGTCCGTCTGATGCAGACTGCATGGAAGATCATAGGGGTGAGAGGTCACCCATCCCTGCAGTCTATTTTTGAACAGGCTACTCTAAGGCAATAGTCTCGGACCCCTCCCATGTCTTGCATGCCGACTATGAGCTACTGCCCTCTGGGAGGAGGTTTAGAGTTCCACGCTCTAGACTAAATAGTTTTAAAAACTCTTTTATTCCGATCTCAGTTAAACTTTTAAATAGTGACAGATAAAGGGCAACTATCGAATAACTGATATTTGGTTGTTATATTATCGATATTCGATAACCGATGTTTGTTTTTTTTGGGTATACGGTTATATTATATTATACTAGTATATTTGGGTATACTATTCTAATGTGGTGTTGCCAGACATCCTGCTGTGCAGGTACTTTACTGTATCTTTTATATTGTGTATCTCCTCTGTTTGGAGTCAGTTGTGTTGTGTCATATCTGTATGTATGTGTATGTGGCTGTAGTGTGGGTGTAAGCCAAGACAAATTTCCCAGCTGATGGGACAATAAAGTGACTCTTGACTTGATCTAAGCGAAGCTGGCTATTCTCTGTCCTCGCTCCACAATGGTGGAACGAACTTCCCACCAGTCAGGACAGCTGTAATACGCCCAATTTTCCACCATCGACTAAAAACACACTTCTTCAATCAATATCTGACATTTAAAAAATGTATTAATAATTTTTTATATTTTTTTTATACCAACCATCGTCTTTGACCAGAGCTAGCCTAGCATTTATACATGACGTCCGCTGTCACTCTGGACTTTTTTATCCAATTTTCCTGTCTCTTTTTTATTGCACTTTGCCCTTGCTTTCTTATATGTACTGTACTCTACCTTTTTTGTTGTTGTAATTTTAGTGTATTTTATTGCATTGTATTTATTTTTTATCATGTTGTAAAGCACTTTGTTAGTTTGTTGTTAGTCATTTGTAAATGTGCTATATAAATAAAACTGACTTGACTTGACTTGTACTATAATGCACTTTGCTATATTACTACGATACTACCTATCATGCCAATATGTCTATACTACTATGCACTCAAGACTGTAGCACTCAAGTTCAACACTGTTTGACGAACAATGTCACTTAGCTGCCAGAGTTGTGCCCTTCCTGTCAACTGGTTGTACAGAACTTGTACGTCGCTTTGAATAAAAACGTTCAGCTAAATGACTAAATGTAAATGTAAAATAAGTTAAACACAACTTATTTGAAAAAAGGTAGCAGGAAAAGAGGTTTTGGATCTGCAGTGAAAACAAGGCCAACTCATTCAGCGCCACCGCTTAATCCACGAGATGGCGCTAGTGCGCCACCGCTCTAAGTCAATGGGGGGACTGTGAGATTTGCGAGTCATTAAAATATATCTTAAAGTATAGCTATGGGTCTAATACACCCGTCGATTATCAGTTAGTTGCATCCAGTCAACATGTACGAAACAGATTGTTTTTTCATGTGTACATTTCCGTTTTATAGCCTTTTGAATATGAGTATAACTTTGGGTGCCTCTGAGTAATTCCAGAGAAAGACGGATAATAGCGTTTTAGTGGAATACACTAAACACGTTGACATTTTTCGCCTGATTATCGTATCTTCCTGAAATCAACGCTAGATTATCAGTATTATCCTTCCTCGTGCATACATGAAGAGCATTGGACCGCGGGGCTCCGCCGCAGCCTCTTCAACACACACACACAGCCACACACACACACACAGTCGCGATTGCGGTAGAAAGACATATCAGATCAACGATCAAATTTATATATAGTTTTCTTACCTTGTATCTGATGTAATGCAAAAGAAAGAATCCAATTATCTCATCGCCATTTGAAGTACTCGGCACGGAGGTCCGTGCCACGTTCAACAGCATTGCATATTGAGGGGGGGGGGGGGGGGGGAGACCTCGCAGATGCATCGGTGTATCTGCCTACCTCGCCTGAGTATTTAAACCACGCCCGAAAAGAAAGTAGACCATTCCCAATGGGGTGCAATACCAACTGGAAGGCGTAGGCGGCGGTATTTGCCCTTTTGCAAGCTCAGACCCATTCCCAACGATAACATCAGGCTGGATGGAAGAAAATGAATGGATATCGCTAATAAAATAAATAACGATTAAAACCCGACTATACTCGGGTCTGGCGCTCAAGCGATGGTGAGTTAACCCGACTATCATCGTGACTGGCGCTGAATGAGTTAATGCACAGTCAGCGTTGTGAGGCTGGCCACATCTCCAACAGGGAACTCAACTTAAACCTCTGCTAAGGTTACAATTTATGTTCCCATTCAAGGCATGTAGAATTTGCTCCTCAAAACAACATTGGGGCTCATATTCACATAGCTTGAGTAGAAGAGCAGATCTGGATGACTAGATCAGCAGTACTCCCACTTTGCGATGCAGACCTTTTCGATTCTCAAAACGGTAAAGACCGCGATAATATACAGTACCAGTCAAAGGTTTGGACACATCTTCTCTTTCAGTTCAATGAGAAAGTGTGTCCAAACCTTTGACTGGTACTGTATGTCTGTGAACAAATTTCCACTTTGTGACAATGAGTGATAAATCACAGTACACATGTCATGGAGTAATTCGTTCTAATTCCGACAAAGGGTTACAGGTTGTCTTTGTATTGCTCTGTCAAAGGTCAGTGTCCTTAAACACATGTTTTCCCGGGACAGAAAACGCTCTGAGAAGGTGTCTGGGTTGACGTCACGTCCTTTGCTCCACGCCGGCCACATTTGGAGAAAATTAAAACAAATGAAAACCTCGATTAACGAAGCATCGCTGTGATGCTTTCAACATCCTTGCTCTCCTCCCCCTCCCCTCCTCCGGCTTCCACACACACCTCTCCTGAGACATCTCCAGGGACTCCGGGTCTTAACAACACACAGACGGGCCGGCGGTGAACACGCATTCCGTTCCTAAAGCACCACGCGGCAGTCATTAAGGCGCACGGCTCGTACGTCAACCGGTAAAGAAAGGTTTAGGTGGTAGAATAATTTTTTTTTTTTACTGCACCGTAATGCAAAGAACGACTGAATAATTAGCATCCTTGTCGTACTGAAACGCTGGTTATTCTTGCATGTTGCCATGGGACCTGTTTGACTTAACACCCCATTTGCTTCTCCCAGGCAGCCGCGGTAGGAAGCCTGAGGTTGAAAGGGGGGGGGGGCAGTAATAGTAGGCTTATTTCTTGAATCCATTGAAATACAAAAAGGTGCTTTGCACTGGGATGGCCCAATCGGGATGTGAGGTCACGGGGAGAGCTAACGAAGGAAATGCTCCAAACATAAACTAACTAAAAGAGGCTGTACGCCGTCGTGATTAACTACTGCTATTCCCCCCAGAAATAGCTAAACAAATTTTTTTTCATTAACTCTCTGAAAGACACTGTTCTCGTTTCAGCCACGACGTCACATACGGAGTCTTTAAGGATTAGGGAGCCTTTCCTTTCAGCCATTTATAGGCCAGGAGAAGTGGTGCTTACACTTCCAATTTAAAACCTCTGCTACATCCAACACTAAATCATTTATCCAACAACCTCCCTTCGCAACTCTTTAATAGTTTTGCAATAATATTAGGTAAATAAAGACATACAGGTACATAAAGACGAACAGGAAATAAAGAGAGGAGAGAGAAATACAACAGTATGCTTGTAAAGACAGGATTCCAGCCCATGATGTTGGACCAGGTTGTTCCACTATTATAAATTCTGACAGAAGTTTTGGGTTTGTGAAATTAGACCAATAAATAAATAAATAAATTGTGCAAATTTGACAGCAGTAGATGCATTATATATATGTTGTTGTAACACAATTGTCTGTTTATCCAAATAGTCATTTAGAATCCAACCCAGATGTTTTAAAAAACTAAAATACAACAGATGTAGCCTCATAGGCCTATTGACCTATCTCAAACCCCACCCTCTATTCTTGATCCTCCAATCACAACTGTTGCTTCCCTTGGAAACATTTGAGGGTGGAGCTTGAGAAAGGTCACTTGATGCCATGTCAATTTCTAAGCGATTACGGACACAAATGTTAAATGTTTTTCTTATTTAATTTCTCAAATGATTTGCTCAAAAAAGAATGCTCAAAGTGTGAGCTGAAGTTGTATAGGCCTTGAATGATATTCACTGGTGGGTGGAATGCGATGAGTTTCATACGTTTTTTTTTATTTTTATGTTTTTTTTATTGATTTTAAAAGGTGCTATAGATAACATTATCATATCATTATAATTTATCCAACAAGGTTCATTCCATGTGGGGAAATGGGAGGGAGGAGATACATGCATGCAACATGTAAACCAAAACATACATTTGGGGGGGGGGGGGGAGCAATACTTTTATTCCACACCTTTCTAAAAGCTCTGTATATATATATATATATATATATATATATATATATATATATATATATAGCACCAAGTATTTATACAGTATGTTATAAAAAGGAAATAAGGGCCTAAAACATTTAGAAAAGTAAAATATAAAAAATCTGTGAAGCTTGATTTGATGGTCATCTGCAATTTTCTGTAATGGTCCAAGTCAAATGTGCTGTTAAAGTCTACTGAGATAGCATGTCACATGACATGGTTAAGCTAAGTCTATTCTAATGATCTGTTAACTCCTCCCCCTCTTTCATCTGATTCCATCTGCGGATATCTCACTCTGTATTGAGTGTTTCTTCCGAGAGATTGTTATTTGGGGAGCTTTAACTGTGCTCTGCAGTCTCGCTCAGGTCTCTGCTAGAGCCATATGAAATCCGTTAATTTTTTTTCCAAATTCCATAATTTTTTTTCTCCAAATTCCGTTTTTTCCGTTTTAATATTTCATAATTCTGTATTTTGCTTTGTACGCGCATTTTACCATCAGAAATAGTGTCTAATAAGTGGGAATGAATAAATGTCCACAATTTAATAAGATTTAACAGACCATTGTCTTAAATACTTCGAAGCTTCGTTCGATGGGCATGGGATTAGAATATGAAAATAAAATTAGATTATTAAAAAAATAAAATAAATTATATATATTTTTTTGCTAAATCAACTCTGCCTCTCTTTGTTAACTACAACAAGCAATGCTGTTTGTTATTTAAGATGAGGTCTGACTCGGCACTGACAGATTTGTGTTCATTGTGCTGCTTTTATAAAGCCTCAAATGACGGCTTACAATATTTCATGAAAGCAAAGTGTTTTGTTTGTCTAAGATTTAAAAAAGGTTTAAACTTTACAGCACTGACAAAGTTGAACAAAGTGCTGTACAAGTCCCACAACATTAAAAAAAAAAAAAATTGATTCCATTTTTATTGCTCAATTCCGCGATTCCGTCCGCGATTCCGTGAACGCGGATTTCATATGGCTCTAGTCTCTGCGCATGGAGAGCTGTTTTCTCTCCAACTCTGCTCTACGCTGGACTGCCAATTGCGCCAATTCATTTTGAAAGAGCAACGGCCAACAGGGAAACTCCCACTTCCTTGTTTACCAGTGATGTCGTTGGTCAGCTGGCCAATCGTGTAACTTCAGTGACGTCGTTGGTCACCTGATCCGGCAGCACAATCGTCTAACTTCATCATTCAGTCTAACGTGATCACTCGCTGATAGACCTCGATCACTGACTGACAACATTGACTGGTGGTAGAGCTGGCCCCCACCGGTCCTGCCAAAAACATCACGTTCTGGCCAGACCGGCCTTAACATCAGCCTTCATCACAAACATCATGTTGTTAATACAATAAAGAGATTAGGCCTATATATTTCTTCTAATAATATAATACATTTTATTTGTATATCACCTTTCATACAATAATTGCAGTCCAAAGTGCTTCACAGCACAAAATAGACAATAGGCATAATTATAGAAAGGCAAAGAATGGGCGGCTGGGTGGCACAGCGGACATTGCGCTTGTCACCAATGCAAGAGACACCGGGTTCGGCTCCGGCTGTCGGCGTTGCCTCCGGCTTGGGCCAGCCGTCATACTAACTCAATTGGCAGAGTTAGCGGGTGGAAGTCGATGGGTGGTAATCTGGACGTTGTGGACAGCGACTCCTACAGGTCGGTTGGGGACGCCTGCACAGCAGAGACAGGAAAATGGCAGGGAGTCCGCGCTGGCAGGTGAAAAGATGTGACAGGCTGCCTCCTTGTGTATCGGAGGGGACACGTGATGCAAGGCTTCTATCCGCCATAATCACAGCAAGAGCGTTCTTCACTCCTCCTCATTCCCCTCTCACATTCACCACACACCCTCCTCACTCCTCGTCATCCTCCCTTCCATCCACCACGGAAGCCTCACGCCCATATATGGTCAGCACCCCTTCACCCCTCGTCACTCAACCCAGCTGCACCTCATCCCCTGATTCGCACGCTGCCAGGCACCTCACTCCTCACAGCTGTATCTCATCCCCTGTTGATGAAGACCCTACTTCTACCGGACGACGCTGACCAGAAGTCGTCGTGGTGTTAGTATCATTACCTAGGTACGACGCCTCAGTCCGAAGACCTGCTAGACATCCCAGTGTGATTATTTCCTGTTCTAACTTTCCTCTCTTGTGCCCAGGACCTCCGTGCCAGCGTGCCCCTGTCTGGACCCCCTGGAGCTTACCAAGGAGTTCCTGCTCCCTCTCTCGACACGGACCCGTGTCTTCCGTCCGCAGTAGCACTGGAGTGCACCTGCTCCCAGTACCCCAAGAACATTCCCAATTCATATCTGTTGTACATTTCTGGATGTAACTCTTGCCTACTTGGGGATACTATTAAACAACCTGAAATGCTCCATTCTATCTTCTCCTGTGTTCAGCGATTGGGCTCTGCTTAAAACCCATTCTCACACTATCCTCCCTACAACCGGCCAGTGGGGGGCATATGCGAGCAACGTTCAAAAAATGGAAAAAAAAGGAGAAAAGTGGATAAAAAAAATTAAAGAAAGGCAAAGAATGATCAGAGAATTGATATTAAAACATCCTGGAAAATGTGTAATAGATTCCGGTCATTAAAATCTTGTATTGGGAATCGTGCAGTTTCAATTTTATTGATTATGATAGATTTCTGACATTAGCTATAAAAGACTATTTGCCGGTTTCTGACTAAATAAAAGCAAATGGAGTGAGTGTGTGCCTCCTTTGATCTTTCTATGTTGTGGTAAATGTGTGAAAACAGTGTATTTTCACATTTCCTAGGATATATGTAGAGGCCCCGTCAGGTTGTAAATGTGAGAGGAAAAATCACCACACAAGGATCCTTTGGATTCATTCCCGCTTGAATGGCATGACGAGTGCACATTTCACTTGATTGAAACAGATAGGAGATCAACTTGTATTTCAGCAAGAGATGTCTACTTTAGGTTAGGGTTAGGTTATTTTAGGTTAGGGTTAGGTGGTGTGACATCTCCTGTGAGGTTATGGTTAGGGTAAAGGAAATGTCTAGTTTTATAAACAAACACGCTTAAAAAGATGTGGAGAACTTAATCCTACACTATCAATTGTTCATGGTTATAACAGAGGACATTAATGAATTGCTTGCCAGTAGCCTATTTGGATACAATTATTGTTTTTGCATAATATAGGCTAATGTTCTAATTCACGCCATTATATGTTCAATAAAATAATAATAATAATAAAGGCCTAGCATGGAATGTCTGTGTAGTTCTGTTTCTTCCAACATGGCTGCCTGTAACCATTGGTAAACACTTTCAAAAGAAAATGCCTAATTTCTGTGTAGTGGTAAAGTAGGCAACACACTGAAAAAGTATGATATTACTATTCTAGTAATAAGACACCAAATTATTATGTTTTTGTTGATATCTTTCTCATAAATCAACACATAGCAACCATTGTCTCAAAGAATGGTTGTTATGTTACGGGCAGGCAGCCATGCCGGAAGAAAGAGACCTACATAAACATTCAGTGCAAGGCCTCTATTGTGTCATCAGTTTTCAATGCAAAAAATAAAAAAAACACTTACAGTACCAATGGAGGGCTCAATATTAGCTTGGTAACGAAAGCTACAATAGGCTAAACAGTAGGTGAGCTACAGTATGCTATACAGTAGGTGAGTTACAGTAGGTGAGCTACAGTAGGCTAAACAGTAGGTGAGCTACAGTATGCTATACAGTAGGTGAGTTACAGTAGGTGAGCTACAGTAGGCTAAACAGTAGGTGAGCTACAGTATGCTAAACAGTAGGTGAGCTACAGTAGGTGAGCTACAGTAGGCTAAACAGTAGGTGAGCTACAGTAGGTGAGCTACAGTAGGCTAAACAGTAGGTGAGCTACAGTATGCTAAACAGTAGGTGAGCTACAGTATGTGAGCTACAGTAGGCTAAACAGTAGGTGAGTTACAGTAGGTGAGCTACAGTAGGCTAAACAGTAAGCTACAGTAGGTGAGCTACAGTAGGTGAGCTACAGTAGGCTAAACAGTAGGTGAGCTACAGTAGGCTAAACAGTAGGTGAGCTACAGTAGGCTAAACAGTAGGTGAGCTACAGTAGGCTAAACAGTAGGTGAGCTACAGTAGGCTAAACAGTAGGTGAGCTACAGTAGGCTAAACAGTAGGTGAGCTACAGTACGATAAACAACTTCATGTTTCAGTAATGAGAAGCAATTTTGTCGTGTACAAGGGCTGAAGAGGTAAGTTAGAGAACTTTTAAGTGTTAACCATTGAGGTGACTTCACTTACCTAGTAGCCATCTTCTAGCTGGTCTTCTTTGTGATGCATCATGGGACAATACAACTTTATTTAAAAAAATACTGTAGTCTTAACAGGAAGGTGAAAACTGTTGCGGAGAATGAGAACTGCATCCAAGGACATTATGTTTTCCACAAAAAAATCATTAATTTGTCAATTTAATTGTATAATTCATCATAATTTCCTTGATGACACAAATAAATAAACAATATTAATACAGTTTTAGCTAAACATTTTGAGTTTATTAAATATAAAATTAAGTCAATGTGCCATAGAAATCAATGTGGACGCATCGCGGTAATGAGAATTTAAGCACAAAATGTACTAAAATATTAAAATAATTAATTGTTATGAGTAAACAACTCATTGTACAAGAAGGAGCACATTTTTATCTTTAATATTATGTTTTGTTTACTTGAATAAATGCTAACCTTTATTTAGAAAAGATCACGGCCATGGTAAATCATTGATTTCATGAGAATGAGCCAGGTGAGCTACAGTAGGTGAGCTACAGTAGGTGAGCTACAGTAGGTGAGCTACAGTAGGCTAAACAGTAGGTGAGCTACAGTAGGCTAAACAGTAGGTGAGCTATAGTAGGATAAACAATAGGTGAGCTACAGTAGGATAAACAGTAGATGAGCTACAGTAGGCTAAACAGTAGGTGAGTTACAGTAGGTGAGCTACAGTAGGCTAAACAGTAGGTGAGTTACAGTAGGTGAGCTACAGTAGGCTAAACAGTAGGTGAGTTACAGTAGTTGAGCTACAGTAGGCTAAACAGTAGGTGAGCTACAGTAGGCTAAACAGTAGATGAGCTACAGTAGGATAAACAATAGGTGAGCTACAGGCTATACAGTAGGTGAGCTACAGTAGGTGAGCTACAGTAGGTGAGCTACAGTAGGCTAAACAGTAGGTGAGCTACAGTAGACTAAACAGTAGGTGAGTTACAGTAGGTGAGCTACAGTAGGCTAAACAGTAGGTGAGCTACAGTAGGATAAACAATAGGTGAGCTACAGTAGGTGAGCTACAGTAGGCTAAACAGTAGGTGAGCTACAGTAGGATAAACAATAGGTGAGCTACAGTAGGTGAGCTACAGTAGGCTAAACAGTAGGTGAGCTACAGTAGGTGAGCTACAGTAGGTGAGCTACAGTAGGCTAAACAGTAGGTGAGCTACAGTAGGCTAAACAGTAGGTGAGCTACAGTAGGATAAACAATAGGTGAGCTACAGTAGGTGAGCTACAGTAGGCTAAACAGTAGGTGAGTTACAGTAGGTGAGCTACAGTAGGCTAAACAGTAGGTGAGCTACAGGCTATACAGTAGGTGAGCTACAGTAGGCTAAACAGTAGGTGAGCTACAGTAGGTGAGCTACAGTAGGTGAGCTACAGTAGGTGAGCTACAGTAGGCTAAACAGTAGGTGAGCTACAGTAGGCTAAACAGTAGGTGAGCTACAGTAGGTGAGCTACAGTAGGTGAGCTACAGTAGGCTAAACAGTAGGTGAGTTACAGTAGGTGAGCTACAGTAGGCTAAACAGTAGGTGAGTTACAGTAGGTGAGCTACAGTAGGCTAAACAGTAGGTGAGCTACAGTAGGCTAAACAGTAGGTGAGCTACAGTAGGCTAAACAGTAGGTGAGCTACAGTAGGTGAGCTACAGTAGGCTAAACAGTAGGTGAGCTACAGTAGGTGAGTTACAGTAGGTGAGCTACAGTAGGCTAAACAGTAGGTGAGCTACAGTAGGCTAAACAGTAGGTGAGCTACAGTAGGTGAGTTACAGTAGGTGAGCTACAGTAGGCTAAACAGTAGGTGAGCTACAGTAGGCTAAACAGTAGGTGAGTTACAGTAGGTGAGCTACAGTAGGTGAGCTACAGTAGGCTAAACAGTGTGAGTTACAGTAGACTATACAGTAGGTGAGCTACAGTAGGCAAAAAAAACAGTAGGTCAGCTACAGTAGTCTAAACAGTAGGAGAGCTACAGTAGGCTAAACAGTAGGTGAGTTACAGTAGGTGAGCTACAGTAGGCTAAACAGTAGGTGAGCTACAGTAGGTGAGCTACAGTAGGTGAGCTACAGTAGGCTAAACAGTAGGTGAGCTACAGTAGGATAAACAGTGCGAGTTACAGTAGGCTAAACAGTAGGTGAGTTACAGTAGGTGAGCTACAGTAGGTGAGCTACAGTAGGTGAGCTACAGTAGGCTAAACAGTGTGAGTTACAGTAGACTATACAGTAGGCTAAACAGTAGGTGAGTTACAGTAGGTGAGTTACAGTAGGTGAGCTACAGTAGGCTAACAGTAGGTGAGCTACAGTAGGTGAGCTACAGTAGACTATACAATAGGTGAGCTACAGTAGGTGAGCTACAGTAGGCTAAACAGTAGGTGAGCTACAGTAGGATAAACAGTGCGAGTTACAGTAGACTAAACAGTAGGTGAGTTACAGTAGATGAGCTACAGTAGGCTAAACAGTGTGAGTTACAGTAGACTATACAGTAGGCTATACAGTAGGTGAGCTACAGTAGGTGAGCTACAGTAGGCAAAAAAACAGTAGGTCAGCTACAGTAGGCTAAACAGTAGGCTAAACAGTAGGTGAGTTACAGTAGGTGAGTTACAGTAGGCTAAACAGTAGGTGAGTTACAGTAGGTGAGCTACAGTAGGTGAGCTACAGTAGGCTAAACAGTAGGTGAGCTACAGTAGGTGAGCTACAGTAGGCTAAACAGTAGGTGAGCTACAGTAGGTGAGCTACAGTAGGCTAAACAGTAGGTGAGCTACAGTAGGCTAAACAGTAGGTGAGCTACAGTAGGTGAGCTACAGTAGGCTAAACAGTAGGTGAGCTACAGTAGGTGAGCTACAGTAGGTGAGCTACAGTAGGTGAGCTACAGTAGGCTAAACAGTAGGTGAGCTACAGTAGGTGAGCTACAGTAGGTGAGCTACAGTAGGTGAGCTACAGTAGGCTAAACAGTAGGTGAGCTACAGTAGGATAAACAGTGCGAGTTACAGTAGGCTAAACAGTAGGTGAGTTACAGTAGGTGAGCTACAGTAGGTGAGCTACAGTAGGCTAAACAGTGTGAGTTACAGTAGACTATACAGTAGGCTAAACAGTAGGTGAGCTACAGTAGGCTAAACAGTAGGTGAGTTACAGTAGGTGAGTTACAGTAGGTGAGCTACAGTAGGCTAACAGTAGGTGAGCTACAGTAGGTGAGCTACAGTAGACTATACAATAGGTGAGCTACAGTAGGTGAGCTACAGTAGGCTAAACAGTAGGTGAGCTACAGGTTATACAGTAGGTGAGTTACAGTAGGTGAGTTACAGTAGGTGAGCTACAGTAGGCTAACAGTAGGTGAGCTACAGTAGGTGAGCTACAGTAGACTATACAATAGGTGAGCTACAGTAGGTGAGCTACAGTAGGCTAAACAGTAGGTGAGCTACAGTAGGATAAACAGTGCGAGTTACAGTAGACTAAACAGTAGGTGAGCTACAGTAGGCTAAACAGTGTGAGTTACAGTAGACTATACAGTAGGCTATACAGTAGGTGAGCTACAGTAGGTGAGCTACAGTAGGCAAAAAAACAGTAGGTCAGCTACAGTAGGCTAAACAGTAGGTGAGTTACAGTAGGTGAGTTACAGTAGGCTAAACAGTAGGTGAGTTACAGTAGGTGAGCTACAGTAGGTGAGCTACAGTAGGCTAAACAGTAGGTGAGCTACAGTAGGTGAGCTACAGGTTATACAGTAGGTGAGTTACAGTAGGTGAGTTACAGTAGGTGAGTTACAGTAGGTGAGCTACAGTAGGCTAAACAGTAGGTGAGCTACAGTAGGATAAACAGTAGGTGAGCTACAGTAGGTGAGCTACAGTAGGCTAAACAGTAGGTGAGCTACAGTAGGTGAGCTACAGTAGGCTAAACAGTAGGTGAGCTACAGTAGGTGAGCTACAGTAGGCTAAACAGTAGGTGAGCTACAGTAGGCTAAACAGTAGGTGAGCTACAGTAGGTGAGCTACAGTAGGCTAAACAGTAGGTGAGCTACAGTAGGTGAGCTACAGTAGGCTAAACAGTAGGTGAGCTACAGTAGGTGAGCTACAGTAGGCTAAACAGTAGGTGAGCTACAGTAGGCTAAACAGTAGGTGAGCTACAGTAGGTGAGCTACAGTAGGCTAAACAGTAGGTGAGCTACAGTAGGTGAGCTACAGTAGGCTAAACAGTAGGTGAGCTACAGTAGGATAAACAGTGCGAGTTACAGTAGGCTAACAGTAGGTCAGCTACAGTAGGCAAAAAAAACAGTAGGTCAGCTACAGTAGACTATACAGTAGGTGAGCTACAGTAGGTGAGCTACAGTAGGCAAAAAACAGTAGGTCAGCTACAGTAGGCTAAACAGTAGGCGAGCTACAGTAGGCAAAAAACAGTAGGTCAGCTACAGTAGGCTAAACAGCAGGTGAGTTACAGTAGGTAAGCTACAGTAGGTGAGCTACAGTAGGCTAAACAGTAGGTGAGTTACAGTAGGTGAGTTACAGTAGGTGAGCTACAGTAGGCTAAACAGTAGGTGAGCTACAGTAGGTGAGCTACAGTAGGCTAAACAGTAGGTGAGCTACAGTAGGTGAGCTACAATAGGCTAAACAGTAGGTGAGCTACAGTAGGCTAAACAGTAGGTGAGCTACAGTAGGTGAGCTACAGTAGGCTAAACAGTAGGTGAGCTACAGTAGGATAAACAGTGCGAGTTACAGTAGGCTAACAGTAGGTGAGTTACAGTAGGTGAGCTACAGTAGGTCAGCTACAGTAGGCAAAAAAAACAGTAGGTCAGCTACAGTAGACTATACAGTAGGTGAGCTACAGTAGGTGATCTACAGTAGGCAAAAAAAACAGTAGGTCAGCTACAGTAGGCTAAACAGTAGGCGAGCTACAGTAGGCTAAACAGTAGGTGAGTTACAGTAGGTGAGCTACAGTAGGTGAGCTACAGTAGGCTAAACAGTAGGTGAGTTACAGTAGGTGAGCTACAGTAGGCTAAACAGTAGGCGAGTTACAGTAGGTGAGTTACAGTAGGTGAGCTACAGTAGGCGAGCTACAGTAGGCTAAACAGTAGGTGAGTTACAGTAGGTGAGTTACAGTAGGTGAGTTACAGTAGGTGAGTTACAGTAGGTGAGCTATAGTAGGTGAGCTACAGTAGGCTAAACAGTAGGTGAGTTACAGTAGGTGAGCTACAGTAGGCTAAACAGTAGGTGAGTTACAGTAGGCTAAACAGTAGGTGAGTTACAGTAGGTGAGTTACAGTAGATGAGCTACAGTAGGCTAAACAGTAAGTGAGTTACAGTAGGTGAGCTACAGTAGGCTAAACAGTAGGTGAGTTACAGTAGGCTAAACAGTAGGTGAGCTACAGTAGACTATACAGTAGGTGAGCTACAGTAGGCAAAAAAACAGTAGGTCAGCTACAGTAGGCTAAACAGTAGGTGAGCTACAGTAGGCTAAACAGTAGGTGAGCTACAGTAGGCTATACAGTAGGTGAGCTACAGTATGCTCAGAAATAGCTTGTGTTGTCTTATCACTAGCTATCTGCAAATCCAGGTTGCATAGTCACATGCTAAAAACTGTTAAAATATAATAAGTGTGCTAAAGCATCAAATAATATTAAAGGGGCTGTACATTTGGCTAACTTCCTTCAGTTTATAATGTTGTCGGACAAGTTTAGTATTTTACAAATGAAGAGTTTCCTATTTAAGATTAAGATTTGTTTATTAAGGACAATGCAAATTAATGAACATCATTTACATGTGTATGCATAACATCACAGCATGATAAGGACGTAAATATGCCGGGAATAGCACAGGGCTAATTTCCACCTGTAGTCCTAACATAAAACAAACACAAAACGGACCATACAACGTTCATTCATAAAAACTGACATCACTGACATGACCACACTAACATGACATTCAGTCAGTACAACATCACTAACATCCCTAATGAGTGCATATTTGGTTGTCTAACAGCCATTTCCTGAGTTGGCCCTTAAAGGTGGATAGGGTGGGACATTCCCTTAAGGGGACCGGAAGGCTGTTCCATGTTCCACTTCCCTTTATCGATAGACAATTTTTGCTGAAGGCGGTCTTTCTAAAATGGACCTCACAATCCCCTCTGGTGTTTGATCTAGTGGCTAATCCAGTGTTCCTTTTCTCGTGGATAAACTCCTTGAGAGGGGGATGAACGTGGGCACTGCTATGCAAAAATTAACCAAATGAGTTGTATTTCTATAGGCTATATAAAATTAAAATAAAAGCATACACCAGTGGGGGCGGTGGGCAAGTAATGTACTCTGTGGATGATGATGCCTGAACACACACAGACATCACAGACGACCGCGGGAAGCTGGTTCCTTTGCTTGCACAAAATACTCTTGCTGCAGTTATTGCGTTTAGCTGTTATTTAAATATTTTTTGTGAAGCTCAGCCAAACTTTCATTTGCAGCCATCATGATCAGCCATGGTCCAGTATGCAGTAAGTAAACAAAAATATCATGAATCAGAATTGCAAAATGTGTCAAAAGAATCGCAATAAGAATCTAAATAGCCCCATTTCAAACAATGCATTTCCAACTTCTGACTTTAAGCAGAATGGATCATGATACTGGTCCTCCTACCTTTTATAACCCACATACAACCCCCTTTCTCGTGCCCTTGGCAAAGGGACACAGCATAGTGAATGTTTGCCGGTGTAACATTTACTGTCCTAGGGTATACAAAGCACAAATGCACAGTGGTACTTCCCTTTACTCTCATACTGTCCTGCCTACACTAGCTGTCACACATACTGTACAGGTGGATGGCTTAATACTAGTGTACAGAACTGCAGTGAAATATATCAGTCCCCTATTCTAGTCAGTGATGGTGAGTTAACTATCACACGTTAGCAGCATACGTCATTGCTGCAGACACTGTTTGCAGTTTGCTATTATTTCAATGCAATTACTGATGAAGTAGTGCCCTCTTGGTATAATGGGAATGAGCCAATGACAACACAGGGTTTATAGAACTGTCAACATCACAGGCTATAACGCTGGATCATCTTCTCGCTTGGAACTACAACGACAACAAGATCGGTGAATAATGTCCAAACATAATGTGTACGTTACCTTTTTTTCCGCACATGCTCCGGTGGCGAATAATCTATTCGGAGGATGATACTTTTGAATGAATCTGAAGAGATGTTTCACGTTACTACGGATGGGGAGCGCCATCTTGAATCACAAACTACGGTGGTGTCGATGGGCCAAACGGTACGACGACTGCAGTTTCAAAACTCTCAAGAACTACCAGGCAAGATATAGGTCTATAAAATTCACAGCATAAACATGATGTAAATGTCGTACCAGTATGTTATCTTATTTTGATAATAAGACGATAATTTAAATAGTAATTGTAAAAAACAAAAACAAAAACATTATCGTTTGAATTGTGATTTATACTTATACAAATTATAATAATACATTATTATATTATATTTTTTTAAATAATATTTTTCTCATAGAGAAAACCCAGACAACTGATCTCACAGCAGAAAAATACACGTTCCAACAGTCCCTCTCCTGAATTACAAACCAGCTGCATGCGTCACGTGCAGCCTATAGCAGAGGGGGAAATCCCACAACCACCACATGTAGGCTATATAGTGTCGTGGAATATATTATCATGTCATTATGAGTCTCTGTTATTTTATCATGTCATACAGCTTGAGTTTCAGTCTGACCAGATTTACTGGTTAATGTGTGTATGTCTCTTTAAGATTACTCTATCATTCTCTCAGTCGTAACGAAGTTGCTGTTTCTACCAGCCATAGAGCCATAACCCAAGGTCATGGGAACTGTAAGATGGAGCTGTTTTTCCTTCCAGGCTTAGCCATAACATAGTCGTATTATTAATTTCTCTAACCAGCCATTTTGTTTTCTTCTACGTAATTTCATGTATTCAATTGTATGTCTGACCAGGCCTCTAGGTCAGTCCTGTCAGACGCTAGGGGGTAAACATGTCTGTCTCTGGCGGGTGACTGGCCTGGCAGCGTGGCCACGCTGTCATGAACTTTCTTTATTAAATAAACCTTCTTATTATTATTAATAATGACTCAGAATGATTAATGTAAACGGCTCATCGTTTGTCCTTTAATAATTCCCATTACAGATGGCGACGAGGTGTTTTTTTTTTAACCGATGGGTGTCGAGGTCGGCCGCCAAACGGACTCTGCAGAAAGGGTGAATCCTGGAATTCCGGGGGAGCGCTGTCTCGAGGCTCCTCCGTGCGAGACACCGAGGGGAGAGAACCAGCTGCGCCGTCCGCTTGGCTGTCACCTCCGGCATGAACCTTGGGGACGCGTGATAAGGAACACTCGGTGAGCTGTTGACATTCTGATTTCTGTTTAAAACATTTTTTGTTTTTAAATTTATAATTAGAGGTCTAAACTAGAACATGGTGCCGGTCAGAGCTATTTTTTAAATGTATATTACTATGTGCTCTGCAGTGGTTATTTTTTTCATTGTATTGGTGTATTACTGTGCTTGGTAGACTGGCGATGGTTTTTTTTCTATAGTTTCTCAATCTTGGTACGTCCCGAATGTATTAGGCAGGGATTAGGCTCGTGCCTTATAGACGGGGTGCGGGGGCCTACCACGAGTATAATAAAATATGTTGACGACGAGAAGAATTATGGGATATTTTTTTTAATTAGGTTAATATATATTTTAGAGCGATGGGGGTCGAGTTGGCCGCGAGCCGAGGCGCTATGCGGGCAGGTTGAAATCTTGGGTTTCAGGGAAAGCGCTTTCTTCTTCTCAATACTCCCCCACACATGGGAAGGGAGTGAGGAACCGCTTGCTAGCGTCCGTTTGGCTGCCAACTACGGCTAGAATCCATGGGAGCGTGGGGGAGATATTCGGTGAGCTGGGCATTCTGTTTAGAAGCGGTTATTTATAAAGTAGCCATTCTGTTTAAAAGCGGTTATTTATAAAGTGGCCATTCTGTTTAAAAGCGGTTATTTATAAAGTGGCCATTCTGTTTAAAAGCGGTTATGTATAGAGTAGCCATTCTGTTTAAAAGCGGTTATTTATAAAGTGGCCATTCTGTTTAAAAGCGGTTATGTATAAAGTAGCCATTCTGTTTAAAAGCGGTTTTTGTTTCTATCTATAAAGTAATTATGCGAGTGGGGTATTGAATATAGGATAATGTGTGTAACCCCCCTGTGTTTCCTTGAGTACTGGGATTTAAGGGGTATGTTCTGGCTGTACGCTGTTTACAGGGCTTTTTGTCTCAGAGTGCTCAGGAGGAACCAATTTTTGGGGGCCACATAATTTGTACATAGTATTGTTTTTTTTTGGGTACCTTTTTATGGTTTTTCTCTGGACACTTTAGATTAAGAGGTATGTTCCGATAATTAGGCGTGAATTACATTTGTATCCGAAATAACAGGCGTGTGCAAAATGTACTGTGGTTATAGTGGAAAGGGAAGTTCGTGCAGATAGTTTTAGGCACTGATTCTGGGTTTTTTGGTTGTTTTCCTAACAAAGAGGCGGGAAGTTGGACCGTGCGTGGGATGCCAAAAGATAGGGGGACAGGGGCTTATGTCGTGTGATTAGTTTTCCACTGCCTTATCTGGTCATACTGCAGTTTTTCTGAAAAGAAATAAGATAGGGGCATTGTATCCGAAATAACAGGCGTGATACGCTACTCCACAGAGCTTTTTTCTCGAAAGTGTTCAGAGGAAACGATTTGTATGCCACATATTTTGTTGTGGGCTTTTATTTTTTGTTTGGTTTGTGTTTACCTAGAAAATGGAAAATGTGGACAGTTTGGAGGGGCCAGAAAGGGGGGCCTGTGGGGTCATGACGGGAGAAGCTAAGAATCTGTTTTTCTGTCTTTTCTCCCACGGTGTGCCCGGGGCTGGATTTTGGGCTCGGTGTCTTTCCGTGTGCGTCACCGCCACCGGCCGTCCCGTCTCCTATCCGCTGGTCTCGCCGGCGACCATCAACTCCGGTGCGCCGGGCATTGGTGTAAAGAGGGGAAAAAAGCACAATGGCGTGCGGAGGTGCAGGACGGGACGGGCCCACAGCGCATTGGCTGGACGCACGGCGGGGAGACATCGACCTGAGCTCAGGCAAAGTATAGCGCACACTCACATGCACGCACACAGATCGATGGAGATACAGGTACAGCAATATATTAAGGCCATGTGAACAAATCACTGACAATGGGCCTTCTGAAATTTGTATTAGTAGCTCCAAAGTGATCATAAAGTGTATAGGGTTTAGGTATACCTTTGAGACTGGGATTTAAATACATTTCAATATATACCCTGTTTTAAATCAACATAAAAAAAAAAAGAGAGCAGCCATAAAGGCACAAATATTGGTAATTATTTTTATTAAATGCAGGATAGAATAGAAACAAGTGCATACTGTAGCACAGGCTGTGCACGCTGTTATATTACATAGAAATATTTTCCTCTGTCTGTGTAGGCACACACACACACACGTTTACATGCACGCACGCTGTGATAGGGGATAAACAATTCGCTATTTTATCTGCATCGTTTGTGTTTATCTGCATCGTTTGTGTTTATCTGCATCGTTTGTGTGTGTTGACATTGCCATGGGTGAATTTACGTCAGTTAGTATCTTGTTATTGACAGTAGAGCTGGACTGTTTTTGCTCATCATCACATTGTATCAGCCACCAAAATACTCATCAATATTTACATAGATTGACACTTGTGTCTGTGATCAATACATAGCTACTGCCGGAGAAATTGGGCTGCTAAATGAGGATTAGAGATCAGTAACGTTTTGGTGGTGTTCGTTCAGTGATAACAACATTGGCTAAATAGCTAACAAAATGAATACAACATATAGCGTGGCTAACGACACAGAATAACGTTAAAACAAGTGCATGCATGATTGTTTACAATAAGCGGGTGGTCAAAGGACTGACATAACGGGTAGATTGCCTGCACACCACGGGGCACACAGGGGTTCCGCGAGGTGCCTGATGGGAATGTTTCTTTAAGAACAACTATTGAACTAAACAAATAGTCTATCTAGTGCTTCATGTGTATACAATAAGTGCTTAATCTAATAACATGAACTAAAAAAAAAGAAGTCGATCAAAATGTCTTCACACGTTTCGTAAAGTTATTATAGGAACTTTATCAACTTGACGTCCGCGGCAGGCGTCATTGCTTTTACCAACAGGGTTCCCAACGCGGCTCTGGTTCGTTATCGTTTACAGGGGAATACAAAGCGGCTGTCGTGATAATCACACAACAATACTTCCGGTCCGGTCGGTGGGCTTCATAATAAAAGTCTAGAACACCGGAAAATAAAAGTCTAAAACACCGGAAAATAAGTTTATTTTGTACAGCGTTTTCCTCCACGAGTACTCGAGTACATCATGTGATCAATCGATCTGGATTATTTTTGCCCATCCCTAGTTTATCCTGTGCAGCAAGTCATATTGTTTATTGTTGAAAAGGATCCCCATTAGCTGTCGCCTGAGCTGAAGTCTCCATTCCAATAGAGATAGTGTATATTTTGGTCTTTATTTTGCTATACATTGTGGCGAGGGGAAGCCACTGTATATATATATATGTATATATATATGTTATGTGTGTATATATATATATATATTGGGGGGAGAGACAGGTATAATGGGGGGGCAGACATCATTATCAACATCAGCTCACATATTTAAGTAGTGCATTCTTAGGTGGTATTTGAAAGACACTTTACTATTCAATTTACTTATGTTCAGTGGGCAGTTATTCCAATGATTGATGGCACGATGAACAACAGTCCTCTTTAAAGATTTTGGTATTGTATGAGAGGGCGCTGTCATCAGGTATCAGCGTAGTATGTGCGTTTCTCTTTAAGAGAGGCACACATTAGCCAGTCAAAACAATTTGGTTATGATCTATGTTGATCCTTGCTATAAGGCCATAAGTGACATTGTTATGGGATCCGCTCTGTTTTCCTTGTAAAGCAGCCATAATAGTCATTTCAGCCAATCCTCAGGGTGATGTTCCAGCTCCTTCCACGTCATATGTGTGTATTAACTGTCTTGCCGAACGAAAGATCGCTCTCACTTGGTGATCGGACATTTGTTTACATGGTCTGATTACCAACTGCGCATTCCTTATCAATTGATCAGTGTGAGGAATTAAAACTATCTTCCATTCCTTATTTCAAACTTTGGCCTCAGAACAAGTTATTGCTCATAGATCCGTTTTGTTTTCCTTGTAAAGCAGCCATAGTAGTCAGCCTTGCCCGCAGAACAGTACATTTGTTCCTATAATTTGCCTGAAAGAAAGCCAATGTTGAGGGTCTCCAGAACGAAGAAGGTCATCTAAAAAAAATGATTCGTTGATAAAAGATTTAAAATTCCTCCTTAAAACTGTGGGGCAATGGTCACTTATGCCTAGGTAGAGAACCCCACTAGCTGAGATCCTGTCATATTTATTGAAAAGGGAACTGGGAAAGCAGCACCACTCAACCAGTCAATATTAAAGTAGATTTATTGGGGAGTCAGAATCAGATTTCTTCAGCCAGGACAAGTACAGTGGGGCTCAATACACACGGTGATCGAAATGTGTTGGCTTAGCAAAGGGCGATAGAAGGAGTGGTTCAGAGGCAGGATGTTTAGCACACTGCCAGCGAGAGTGGGTTTTTATTTTTTGTTTATTTGGTTTGTCCAGTTCTATTCATATCTGATTTGGCATAGTATGGAATTTTGCCATAACAATGACTGAATGGAGTATATTCTGATTTATGGAGTGATAAAAAGAGATATCCAAAATCCCCTTTGGCTCTAATATGTCGACAAAATGGAGCTATAATTTTGAAAATGGCTTTATCCAATGTTCAGATTTCTGTCCTGGAATTATATGCAAATTAGTGCATATTTAAGTAGATCAGGCCTCATGTGCATGTTTGAACATACAATTGTGATAAAAAAAAAAAAAAAGTAGTGTCTTAATGTAAGTAGTGAACTGGGGAAGTTTCAGTGTGATATATATTAGTTCACCTGCAGTGTCTCCCCTTTAAGTTCAGTTCAGTCTTAGACCTGTCCTCTGGTAAGGAGGTGAGAACTACAACATGTCACCCCTGAGTGACAGTGTGATTGAATGACCTTCGTCCAGCTTCAGAATACAGTTTTTTTATTATTAATTCTTTATTTTCTTTCTCTCTCTTTAATCTTATTCGTATGTCACAGGAGTGCACGTGATTGTGTTCAGTTGTGTTTGAGCCATGTACTGATAACATTACAAGTTATTGCTCATATTATATTATAAATCTCCCATAACAATAAGTATCAGAAAGCCTAGGTCAAAAACCTCAGTTGTATTTGAGCTATGTACTGATGGTTTTTTCTTTCTTTTTTCTGTGGTGGGGTCTCGCTGAACGGTCTCTTCACTCTCCTTGCGGTCCGGGCACCCATCTCTGACCAAGAGGAGGACGCGCAGAGGACCACTGTCTGTACCAGGCTTCTGCAGTTACAGCGGTGACACATGGACAGTACTCCGTGACCATCAGATCTGTGAGACGGTTTCCAGAACCTGACGGGGGAACCGACTACAGCTGATTACGGGGAGACAAGCTGGCCCAGCTAATCTACTGGACCAGAGCTCCACTCTGCAGCTACAGCATGGACACTGAGACAGTTTCTAGCAGGCCTGTTCCATCAGGGCCACAACCAAGGGCCTGAGGGGGGGGACCGACTACAGCTGGTTTCTGTGAAAGTAAGCTGTCCCAATCTGCTCCAGAACTAGGAGGCAGAGGGCCTATCGGCTAGTGAACGATGGGGCGCTAAGACCATCAACCGACAGCTGACTCCAGTCTGATAGGATCAGTGGTCCTGAGATAAAGATCTTAGAGACAGTTTCCAGCAGGTCTAAGCCATTCACCGGACAGGCTCCTTGCATCGGAGGGGAGGATCATCAGGACCGAGCCACGGCATACATGGACTGCAGAGGGGGGGTGCTTGGACCAGCGACCGGGGGAGGGAGAAGAGACCGTTTCCGGGATGAGGCAAGTTTTACCCACAATGCTTAGGTTTGAACCACAATACATGCAGATATTACAGTATCGTCCTAAAAGATGTTAGGTAATGGTGTAATGAACTTTCTTTGATTCAGGTGGAGATTTTTTAATGTGTTGTGCATTGCAATAGTAACCAGTTATTTTTTCATTCTTTGTGAGGAGTCTGCAAATTGTTTTTGTTTTGTTTTGGCTATTTCCCGGAGAATGCAGTCACGTGTATTCTGTTTTCGCTATGAGTTTTGTGAGAATGTTTTTGTCTTCTAGTAATGCACCCAGTGTTATATTTCGTGAGCGCAGTCTATCTTGCAAGGTACTGCCCTGTGTTTTCTTTTGTGATTTCAATTTTTCAGCTTGGTGGTGGGAGAAGTATGGCCTTGACAAAACCAGAGGCTGGACTGTACCCTTGAATCCTGCAACCACCGTCTGGGCATTTGCAAAGAGACGCTAATGATGGCTGCTGTTATGACAACTTCTCTTTTGCACGTGACACGGGGTCTATGCAGAGGACCTTTTGTTTTTTAGATAATAAAAATAGTTTTTGCTGGGTTATTATAATCTGTGTTTGAATGATAATATTTTTTGTTGTCTTTATGAAATGATAATGATTGTGATTAATAATTATCAAGAGGAGGGAACTGTCGTGGAATATATTATCATGTCATTATGAGTCTCTGTTATTTTATCATGTCATACAGCTTGAGTTTCAGTCTGACCAGATTTACTGGTTAATGTGTGTATGTCTCTTTAAGATTACTCTATCATTCTCTCAGTCGTAACGAAGTTGCTGTTTCTACCAGCCATAGAGCCATAACCCAAGGTCATGGGAACTGTAAGATGGAGCTGTTTTTCCTTCCAGGCTTAGCCATAACATAGTCGTATTATTAATTTCTCTAACCAGCCATTTTGTTTTCTTCTACGTAATTTCATGTATTCAATTGTATGTCTGACCAGGCCTCTAGGTCAGTCCCTGTCAGACGCTAGGGGGTAAACATGTCTGTCTCTGGCGGGTGACTGGCCTGGCAGCGTGGCCACGCTGTCATGAACTTTCTTTATTAAATAAACCTTCTTATTATTATTAATAATGACTCAGAATGATTAATGTAAACGGCTCATCGTTTGTCCTTTAATAATTCCCATTACAATAGCAATGTGTCAGACATGGTGTGGTTTCCTCTTTGTCTCAGCTCCTCCATCTCTAATTGGGTGGTGTTGTGTCTGGTCTGCTCCGTAACAACTAAATCTGCCCCTGGAGCAGCTGCAGACCTCTGCCTTCCACCAGCAGTCTATATTCCATACCACCCTCCTTATGAAGTGGCGATATATGTGATTATACAGAGCACTGGGTAGGATTACAACATGTTTTAGGGGCACACTTGGTCCTCCGAGTCCCCAGACTGTTAGTATCTGACGTTATTATGTATACCCCCACCCCTCGACATCTGCTCCTCATTTGCTTTCCCCTCACCTTTAGCATCTGGTTGTATTTGCAGCACAAATACAGGCTATCATTCCATATTCATCATTATTTCCCGAGGCGCTACGGCCGAGCATCAGAAGAGAGGAAGACCTGCGTGGGTACAGTGTATTGTCTCACGTCTGGGTGAGAGACAGTAAATGTCTGGGAGGTGAGTGTATGTGTTATACACGCACACGCACACGTGCACACACACACACACACACACACACACACACACACACACACACACACACACACACATAAACATTATGTCACACATTCATACAGTACCCATATGCTCACAGGTACATGTGTGTGCGTGTGCGTGTGTGTGTGTGTGTGTGTGTGTGTGTGCGTGTGCGTGTGTGTGTGTGTGTGTATTGAAGCCTTTGGCCTCCGTTTCCTGGCCACCCAGTAGAGGTGGGTCCTCCTGTGCCCCTTCTCTCCTGCTCCTCTCCTCCTCCTCGCCTCCTCTGCTACCTCACCCTGGGAGAATTTCCATTTCCTCAGTCAAGGTGTCCGCTACATTCTTTCTCGCCGTTTCATTTCTTTGACAGTGATGAACGTGATGGTAATGATGGGGAAGATACAGTCATCCCTCTTCGCTGTCTCCCCACTCTCTGTTTTCAGTGTGTGGTGCTCGGTAAGATATTGCATGTCAAGGATTACAGAGGTAGAGGAATGTTGTTTTAATGAATCTTGAACAAATACAAAAGGTCACTGTTGTATAATTAGATGATTGAGTTTGATTTTTATTGATGTGTAGCTTTGCTTTGTTTAAAGCTGCAATCATTATTTTCCAGTCCAAGTGACCATTTTGACCGTGTGGCATTTTGCTTTCTCTTGGACATTTCCTAGTTCTTACAAGTTAGGTAAATACCTCAACTACAAACATAATACTGTTCAGACAGCACAATATTGACGTAAAAGTTGGCCTTCTGATGGCAGGGTTGTCTGAGCAGGACACCATAACTCAATGAGACTTTCTGATCATAATAATAATAATAATAATAATAATAATAATAATAATAATAATAATAATACTTAAAAAATATAGGCATAAGCGAGCATGAGCAAGGTAAGGTAAATCACAGTGTTTCACATTAGGACCTAGACTAGTATTACAATAGGTTCTCTGTTTACAGTTTCATTCAGTAATAAAATGATTCGGTTTAAAAATAGTCTATAAATTATAAAGGGTGCGATCCACGGGGGAGCTGGGGCAGCCATGGCTCCCTTAGATCAGACATCAGCTCCCCTGAAAACATGATTTGTGAATCTTTGGGGGGTCTCTAAATTACTGAAAATAAATGCTACTTTTGCCATGCATTTCTAATTTTTCTGTAATTTTCTGTATCATCATCATGTATAATAATAAACTTATGCTATTTTGGATGTATGATTAATGATTTGCGCACTAATTCACACACGTAATATGGCAACATGCATGCTATTCTTGCAATTACCATTCGGAGCGCGGCGGCGCTGCAGCCTGCACGCACGGCACAAATCAAAGCCGTTGTCGGTTACACCTGCTGCTGGTGCTGCTCCGGTGGCGGGGACTATTATATCTCTGACAACAACGCCCGGTGGAGTTAGTAAGTCAGGAGTCTGAGAGATAATCACGAGATACTGTAGACAGTGTTGGATGATGATCTATCATCTATCTAACTAAATGGATACTTTTTTTTATCATGGAATGTGCTGTGGAAGCCCAGACCGTCCAAACATCAACAAGTGAGTTGGACTATTATGTGTTCTGTAGTTACTGAAACTGATTGAATATATGACAGGATTCAAGAGGTTTATTTGTCACATACATACATACACAAGGCTACCTACTACAGGCTACAGTAACGTCTGCGATCACAGTATCCGACTGTCAAGCCCCCCCCCCCCGCAAAAAAATATTAAGGTTCCTTGGCTCACCCAAAGACCATGCTATGGTTCGCACACTGGAACAGACATACAACAGGGTATTTACAGTGATAAAATAGTTCAATTTTGGATTACAACAGAGCAGTGCTCTTCATTATAGTAATATTCAATATTCAAGGGGCTTTCACAATTATTACATTTGGTAGTAATAATGGCACACAGTCATTCTGATAGCAGGGTTCTCTGAGCAGGACACGATGACTCAATGAGACCTTCTGATGGCAGGGTTGTCTGAGCAGGACACCATGACTCAATGAGACCTTCTGATAGCAGGGTTGTTTGAGTAGGACACCATGACTCAATGAGACCTTCTGATAGCAGGGTTGTTTGAGTAGGACACCATGACTCAATGAGACCTTCTGATAGCAGGGTTGTTTGAGTAGGACACCATGACTCAATGAGACCTTCTGATGACAGGGTTGTCTGAGCAGGACACCATGACTCAATGAGAGCTTCTGATAGCAGGGTTCTCTGAGCAGGACACCATGACTCAATGAGACCTTCTGATGACAGGGTTGTCTGAGCAGGACACCATGACTCAATGAGACCTTCTGATGGCAGGGTTGTCTGAGCAGGACACCATGACTCAATGAGACCTTCTGATGGCAGGGTTGTCTGAGCAGGACACCATGACTCAATGAGACCTTCTGATGGCAGGGTTGTCTGAGCAGGACACCATGACTCAATGAGACCTTCTGATGGCAGGGTTGTCTGAGCAGGACACCATGACTCAATGAGACCTTCTGATGGCAGGGTTGTCTGAGCAGGACACCATGACTCAATGAGACCTTCTGATGGCAGGGTTGTCTGAGCAGGACACCATGACTCAATGAGACCTTCTGATGGCAGGTGGTCATAAGAAGTTTAGAAAATGTGAAAAATACAGTCAGGAAATAGTCTTTTATTTATGATAATGTATACTTTCTTTAATAATTATCATTCTTCAGAATATATTTATTTTGTTTTATTTCCTCAAAATGCTCCATTTTCTAATAGCGTTTATCAATCTGATACTAGCTACAATCTACAAGGAATTTAAATGATGCAGAAGATATCAGCATATATCATATCAGCTGAAAAAGGTATAGCTAAACTCTTTGTCAGTCACACATTAAACAGTGGGTTTTACACATTCTTGCTACTGAAGGGCTGTGTACCGAGATACCCAATCTTGTCGAGGGAGATGATAGTCAGTAGCAGTTGGACCAATCACAGGATGGTCTCTGCCTGCTGAGAGGAGTGAACAGGCTGCCAAGCTGATGACTGAAAGGCCTGCCCTTTCATCACTCTCCCCAGATCACAAATTGTCTGTCCTTTCATCGCAGGTCCATCTGGGTAATTCATCTCTGATCCTCCTCTCCTCGGCTACACTTCCTCTATGGCTCTCTCTCTCTCCCGTGTGCAGTCCTCCAGAGCTCGACCGCCCCCTACGACAAGTCACTAGTGATCTCCTTACATATACATTTGCACTTGCGAACACACACACACACACACACACACACACACACTCGCACGCACGCACACACACACACACACACACACACACACACACACACACACACACACACACACACACACAAAATCTCTCTTTCTCTCTCTCTCTCTCTCTCTCTCTCTCTCTCTCTCTCTCTCTCTCTCTCTCTCTCTCTCTCTCTCTCTCTCTCTCACACACACACAAACACACCAGCAACACCATAACCACCACCATCTCTCTGCGACGGCGTACATGTCAAGGACCAAGCCCTCTTGACTCCTCCCCCTGAGTTGCGGAGAGATCCTGATAGAATGGGCCGGCTGGTGGTGGTGACCGATAGTCCACCTGTCATAATACGGCGAGGCAGGGGGACGGCGGCGGCCTGCCGAGAGGCTGGACTGGCAGGGCTCATGTCTCAGGCCCACGCGGGGGCCTCAGTGTGGGACAGTGTGGCCCCCGACAGCATCCACTGCATCCTGATACTGAAAGACAGGCCCTCCCCTCTGACACCCCTGGCCTTCAGAGCCCCACAGGAGGCCCCACCACCACCCAAGTGGACGGACAGATCAGTAGATTGATGGATGGATGGATGGATCCTAAGCCACTACCCTCTCCTTAACTCCCACCCCCCACTCTCCGCCCTCCCTCCCATCCCCCAAATTCCCTCCCCCGAGGGTGCTTCCTGAAGCTCACTGACTTTCGACATAAATTAACATTGTATCAACAAATGTGCTTTGTTTTGTATTAATTTAGGGTTGTGCCATTATTATTATGCAAAGATAATAATTGTGATTAATTCTGTAATGAGTTGTGTGTTTCTAGCATCCTTGACACCCAAGGACAACGATGGAAATAAGTCAAGAGGCTTTTACGTTACTATCCTTGACAGCAATGTAAGCTGGATTAATGATCTGTTTATGTTGTGGAGTCTAAATAAAAACCTGAAACCTGAAACCTGGATGGATGGATGGATGGATGGATGGATGGATGGATGGATGGATGGATGGATGGATGGATGGATGGATGGATGGATGGATGGATGGATGGATGGATGGATGGTCAGAATGGATGGGTGAGAATAGTTGGATGGATCAAGTGATGGGATTATGATCCTCATTGAGATGTAGGTGATGCACCGCACGCAGCCTCTACCGCAACATTCCACCTCCATGTTCTATTATTTTCTTAGTGTGAAAGCTGAGGAGGTATAATAAACATTTTGGACAAAGTATTTTGTGTAAAGCAATGTTTGCTTTACGAGGAGAGTCTGGATTTCATTAGAGCCGTGCGTGTATGTGTGCATGTGTGTGTGTGTGTGCACGTGGACCTGCCTGTGTATCCCTGTCTATGCATGTTGCATGCATGTGCATGTATGTCTGTGTGTGCCTGCCTATGTGTGTACAGGTACGTGTGTGTGTGTGTGTGTGTGTGTGTGTGTGTGTGTGTGTGTGTGTGTGTGTGTGTGTGTGTGTGTGTGTGTGTGTGTGTGTGTATTTCTGTACATGTGTGTTACAGCCTGGAGGCAGTGCAAACAGCGAGTGTGACTATAGGTTAGCAGGCCAGTCCAGCCGGTTATACAGAAAGCAGTTAGACAGACAAAGACACAGACAGACAGGTGGGGGGTCTTGCTGGTGTGACTGACAGCAGGCCAGCAGAGCAGCTAGACACAGCACAGGGGAGTGGAGAGGCCAGGAGCCAGCCAGCTGGGTCTCTCTTCTCGATCCG